>NC_058089.1:14145164-14253729 GCF_014858855.1 Bufo gargarizans | reverse complement strand
CTCCCTGCAAAACATACTGCCGCTGGGGAGCAGGACCGACTGTCCCTATTCCCTGAAACTCTGGCTGCCGTTGGGGATCTGGGCCGACCGTCCAGCATCCCTGTAGGGCCGGTGGAGAGACCTCGGTCCCATCTCCACCTGCCATATGGGGTTCCCCCCAGGACCAGTCTATGAGGTCCCCTACCTCCGCAGCTGGTACTGAAGCAGGGGATACTTCAGTTGGGTCTTCCCAGCTGTAGGGTTGTAGGTATGAGACTCATAGTGGAACGCTGTCCGAAGACTAGCCGATTCCATCCCACTGCTGTAGCCAGGGGCGCTGTACGGATACTAGTGTTGCCCTCAATATACTCCACGAACGGTGTCTCCGAGCTGCTTCACCTCACACTAGGACTCCATCCCACTGCTGCCACCACTGTAACGGATCTCCTGGCCCCCCGACCGGGTACAAACCTCACGAACCGCCGCAGCTTGTTTGGGATCTCACCGTCCTCCACCCACGCTGGACCCAAGACCGGGCTTCAACCTCTCCTAAATTCAGAGAGCAGGAACCATGAACAAGCTCTTACAAGAGCTTATACTCAGGGGAGTATTGTGATATAGCAATCCCCAAGAGTGTAGTTATCCCATCCCCCAAACACCAGCCTCAACATGATGAAGGGTAAAGCAGGTCTCTCTATTGAACACACAAGCATTGACTTATATACACATTTTCCAACAAGGGTACCACCCCCGTGGACCTGGTTGGGAACTGAGGACATAACATAGCAGCCAATCCTTACAGGTACACTGGGGGTTGGTGTATGTACTTGGGGCGGTACAGCGGGGTTATTGTACGTACTAGGGGCGGTACTCCGGGGGTCGTTGTACGTACTGGGGGTGGTACACCAGGGGTCGTAGTATGTACTGGGGGCGATACAGCGTGAGTCGTATAGTACTGGTGGCGGTACAGCGGGAGTCGTTACATGTACTAGGGCAATCATTGTGCATACTGGGGACGATACAGCAGAGGTCATTGTACCTAATGGGGGGGGGGGGTACACCAGGAGTCGTTGTACGTATTGGGGTGGTACAGCGGGGGGCGCTACACCGGGGGTCGTTGTACGTACTGGGCATCTCTATTGCACTATTATTTCTTCAGGATACTATTTGGGGGCCACGGCGGACACAGTATTGGCGGTAGCAGCAGGATAATACTTCTGGGACAGCAGGAGGGGAAGGATGATGGGAAAGTGAGGAACCTAAAATTTCTGCGTGCTAAACTCCGCACATACGAGAAATGTCTGAAATAATTTGTCATGGTGGTCTGCTCGAAATGGAGAACATGAGGAAAAAGAACATCTACATCCGAGAAACTGCCACCGGATGTAAGCGGTAAGTGGGGCTAGGCTGGGGGAGGGGCTAGGTTGGATTGAGAATCTGGCATGGGGGGGTTATTTCATATTTCACCTCGGGGAGGCACCACAGGCCCCTGATTATGGTGGGTTAAGCACTTGCATGTATGTGTATAATGGCCTCCTGACTCTCCCCCTATGGCTGATGTCGGAGGAGATAAGGATCAGGCATGCTGGATTTCAGCTGCTCAATCCTTTTATTCTCAGGGTGCTTTCCAAAGGGGTCTGGAAGCAGTTTTTTCAGCCCTCACTACAATGCCTGCTCGACGCATGCACATGTATGGGAGGATCGGGAGATACAGCTGACCGTGTGGTCGCAGGGTTAAAGACGCAGCTGGCATGTAGGAGGTGACGGACACCCTCACACTGCGGGCCATCCTCTAGTCCTATCGGACTAAGCCGATGGACAGGCTGGCCTTGTGGCTAATAGGGAGGTGACTTCATGAAGCCATGGGACTATGAGGCCAAAGGTGTAGAGAAGAGCTGTAAGGGACGGAGCAGGACTAACATCAGTAACATGGTGCAGGATCTGGAGGGAGAGCGGCTATGCTGCCGGGCAGGACTCATGGCTGTCATTTTAGGTTTATGATGGAAATTAGCAAAAATTATAATCCTCCTTCTCCTTTCACTTTCTATACCTTAATATGGAGAATTCATCATCTTTCCCCCATCTCTCTCAACCCCCCCAACAGTCCTATAATGATCAATGGCTGCAAACTCTCCCTCCCCGGTCAGCCAAGTCAGTGACCTTTGGATTCTGGCCTCTCCTTCAGGCCGCACATCCAAGCCCTATCCACCTCCTGCCGCCTCCAATTCAGAAATATCTTCCGCATCCCTCAACTAGGAGTCTGCAAAAATGCTCGTACATGCCCTCATCATCTCCCGCCTGGACTACTCCAACATCCTCCTCTGTGGCCTTCCATCTCTCGCACCCCTCCAATCTATCCTCCACTCTGCTGCCCGATGAATCTACCTCTCACCCTGTTACTCCTCTCCCCTCTGCCAATCCCTTCACTGGCTCCCCATTGCCCACCAAATTCACTTCAAAGTACTAACAAATACATACAAGGTCGTCCACAACCCGTCCGCTCCCTACATCTCCGAGCTCCCGATACACCCCCACACGCACTCTCCGATCCTCACAAGACCTGCTTCTCTCCTCTCCTCTTATCGCCTCTTCCCACAATCTCCTCCAGGATTTCTCCTGCGCATCCCCCACACTCTGGAACTCGCTACCGCAGCATATCATATCAACATATCCCCCATATGTTCCTGTATGTTCTGGAGTGTAGATAAACCGCCTGATGAGGACATGTATGTTCTAGAGCCCAGGTAAATTCTCTGATGAGGACATGAATGATCTGGAGTCCAGGTAAACTGCATGCTATCTATAATGGGTGGCAGTGGGCACGCTCGGCACTACCACTCTAGCATTCTGGAGATGATGTGACGCTTCTCTTGGAGAGCGGACAATGCAGTCATTACTGGAGTTTCCATCTAGGCATGATGGCTGTGGAAATGTGTTGCAGCAGGGGGCGCTATTGAGGCTATTGTAAGGATGTGTGCTAACCAGTGATGTGATGAAGAGTGTGGATTAGGAGGACGTGGGGTGAGTGCGGAGGAGCGGCTTCTTGGCAACGCGTGCTGCCTTGCTTGTCCGGCGGCAGCAGAGAATCCAGAAGTGTCAGCCGTGGGTTTCTAGGGACTTGGGTTGTGGTTCCGTTTGTGCCGCCTGCAGGGAGGAGAAGTGAAGCTTTCCCACCGTCTGGGCCCATAAAGGGGCTTTTCCCCAGTACGTTTCCATCCGCTTGTAGTCCAGCGCAGGTCGGCCTTAGTTATGGCCACAGACCAGTAGTTCCCGGCCACCCCAGTAGACGGGCACAAGATGGCTCCTGAGCATAGGATCCTATGTAGAGAGAAGCTTCGCTGCCGCCTCTCTACTCCTGATTCAGCAGGCAGCATGGAATGGAAGGGACCTGCAAAATATTAGTTTTCCATCATACAGGCTTATTTGGAAAAGTTTTTAGCAGATCCCTAAGAATTAAAGCACAAAGTTCATCCAAAGTGTGAAGAAGGCTCGTAGAACTGGCACGGTCCATCTTCACCGCTCATGTCATGTTGGCCGGATGTACAGCCTGGTCAGAATGGTTCTCCACTGTCCTTCGCTGCGTCTCTATCTGCTCGATGTCGCCCCCCCTCCCCGCTGGCCACACATTTCTGCTGCGGTGCTTGGTGTTCATGCTGCTTACGGGGATCTGATCACTAGCAGCCTGAGGACAACCTGTCAGACATGTGGAGATGTAAGGCCGCTTTCACACATGGTGTTTTCAGGAGAAATGCTGCATATTTTTTAGTGTTGTTCACAGTGGTTTTTGTTACATACAGCGAGATGTGAAATGTGCTGACAGCGGTGGCCGCGGGAAATGCGCATCCTTCTGTGTGGACGTACCGCCACAAGCCCCAAAAACGAGTGCTCGGGAGCCCCAGGCTGCAGAGCTCCGGTGTTCTCCTCCGCAGGGACTGCTCCAGCTCTGCCCTTTAAGAGCATTGTACAGCCGCGGTAATCACAGGGAAGGGGATGAATTTTTGATGAGAATCAGGTCAGTGCGGCGCCAGCTCCCCGGGGGACTTGTCTGCTGAAGCAGTATGGGATCTGTATGGCGGAGGGGGGTCGCTTCACATCCTTCCTATGTGACACTTTGGTTGATCTTTAGGATTAGTTGCGGCTGTATGATCCGATGACATATGGAGCAACGTCAGACATGTGTTCAGCTCCCAACCTGCACCGCGCTCTACATGTACTAATCGTCAGTGAGCGCCTCTGGCCACCAGGTACATGAAAGGATATCGGGGCCTTGGCATGTAGGATTGATGGGGAATTTTTCATTCACGTCTTTGTACAAAATGACCAAACTCCTTTGGCCAGGGGCAGCTGGTGGCCTCGGGGTAACAGCTGCATGCAAATCCAAAGCATGCTGCATGACTGCCAGTACCGTTACCATGCTGCATGGCTGCCAGTACACTTTCCCATTAACAAGAATCTATAAATCCGAAATAACCTGCCTGTCTGGGGCTCTCCTTTTTCTTGCTCTTCTCCCCTCCGCCACAGCTGTCCAGAGGACACGACAGAAGACCCCGGCGCTGGGGTGGGAGCTCCTTGCTCGGTGGAGGTGAGTACACACATCTGTATTCAGGATATTTTATCTGTTGGCCGGAATCGTGTGTGACGTTACGGTCATGAGCTGTGTCCGCCTGTTTCTTACTACAGCCCCGCACAGCAGGCAATGACTTGTACGGCTCCATCGCAGGATGACACATTAGATGAGCTCCACCTGTAGGCCGGTGTGGCGCTCTAGAAGAGAGCAGTCATGTTTTTCTAATCCTTTACAGCCCCTATCTACTAAAATATTAGACGCCATAATGGTTCATGCTCAGTATGTTCTTATGAGGAGGTCAGTAAAAGCCTGGACAGAGGAGCGGTCGTGGGGTTACAGAGATAGTGGAGGTGCCCTAGGGTAGGAAATGGTTTCAGAAGGTTGGGAATCAGTAGGCACCACTTGGCCTTCTACAGTAGCTACCCACGTTACTGCCAGAAGGAAATTCAGCATGGAGTCTTTATAACATGGAGTTCAGGTCCCATTGTGCGATGCTCTTTGATGGTCTTCAGCCTGACCTTTTTGGTGGCTTTAACAAACCTCTTACCTCCAGTGATATTGAGACAGACATGGCTGCCACTTGGCACTTAATAGAATTTGATCATACCTGTATCCATCCTACAACAAATCTGCATTCTTGATTGTAGTGTATGTTCCATCACTTCTAGAGGAGTACATAAGTCACCAAAATTAGGAAAACTACAGATGGAGCTGTTTCAAAGTTTTGTGATTTCATGTCACGAAAGCTACTGAAAAACTCAAGTAAAAGTTTCTGGCAGCTGGATCTCCATAGGATGGAGAGTATCTGTCAGGAAGGGTTTATTTTGCTTGCATTTGGTCATGGCTTACATCAGTACAATCCGCACAAAAACATTCCCTCGCTGAAGGACTATCCTCTGAGGGCAATCGGATCACAACATCTTAATAGATGGCAGGTGAACTGTGCAGAGATCCAAGAGATTCTTCTCTCTGAAACTGTCTGACCAATGTGCAAATGGGAGCTCTCCTAGAAGGCGTTGACCAAGTGTCTCCGGGCAGGCTGGAGGAGACCCCCCTCTCGTAGTGTCACTGGAGACAAACATTGGTATGAAAGTCTGAGCTATTAAATATCACTGTATTTATCACAACACCAAAATTGCTGCTTTTTTGTCATCTCTCTTCCCAAGAAATTTAATAAAAAGTGAGAAAAAATACTTCTGCTCCAAAATAAAAGCTGATCTGCAGGATAAAGTTATTTTTATGGGATAAGTCCTTGGCTACTGAAGTGCCACCCTGCACCCTGATGTATGAGAGACACCTTTGACAGCAAAAGGGTTAAACTGATCACATGGTGTAAAACCTGAAGTCATTTTTACGCAGATGAAACTTTTTAGGTTTCCTCCATTCAGCTGCTATTAGATCCTTTCTGGCATCACCCTTGCCATGCGTCTTGAATCTTCCTCCAGCTCCTCAGATCAGAGGACAATAATGACTTTTTCTCCATGTGTCCCAGACCTTAACAGTACGCATCATCAACTCCGCTTCAGAGTGGATTTCATCTAACCAGAGGCTCTGTGGTCACCATTGCTTGAAGGGCCCGCTGACAGCGCCGGCGGTCACATGAGCGCAGTGGAGAGGGCGGAATCGGCGGCACGACAGAGTGGTAACTACTGAGCAGACTGTATTCTCTCCAAAGATCAGCACACTGGGATTTTCACCAAAACCCAGAGAACCCCTTTAAGCAACTTAATAAATCTCCATTAAAGATGTAGCAGAGCCTGTTCAGCTTCATCTGCTCTTACCTTCCCCAGTGTGAGAAGTATCCTCCTGAAAGAAAGAGAAGGAGTTTCAAAAATGAGTCCAACTTCTTAAATTCAGGGTAACCACTTCTGAAAACTGTATATACCCTTTCATGATGGACATAAGACCACTAAATAAACTATATAGAGACAACCATTGACATCCTGTTGCATCAAGCTTAGCTGTAGTTCTCTCACACAGGTCAGTGGGTTGCACTCCATAAAGGTAATCATCCAATTTATCCACCACGGCCCATTTTAGTGCCAAAAATTCAAAATTATGCACTGGGTAATTGCGTTCACTGGGAGTAAGTCCTCAACTGATGTAAAAAAACTGCTCGTAGATTGCCTTGATGATCTTGATTATAATACCGCTCCCCATCCATCAAATGCAGCATCCACGTGTAATGCATACGGCAGAGCAGGATCCACGTGAGCTGACACTGGAGCCTGTGTCAAACAGATCTTTAATTTCTCAAATGTCTCTTTGCATTCTGAGGTTCACCTTTCTCCAAAGAGCTGATTAACCCAGAAATATGTTTTCTTTGGCAGTTTCTTAGACTGAGCTGTCCCTCGTGGAGGTGGATATCCCTGATTGAAGGTCATTGATAGGTTGGCTACCTTTAAATATTGAGGTACAAATCTCAAATAGTACCCACAGAATCCCAAGTAGGATTGGAGTTTTCTTACCTTGGAGGACCTTGGCCAGTTTACTACCACTTCCACCTTAGTTGGGTCAGTAGAGATTCCCTCTCGAATAACAATGTGTCCTCACTACAAAGGTCTAACACAGAAAACCATTGACTTCCCTGAAGACAATCTAAGGCTTCATCAATTCTAGGAACAGTGTATTGATCTGGGATGGTACGTCGGTTCAGGGTGCGGTAATCCACACAGATTTTGATATATCCTTTTTTCTTTCTGGCTGACACAATAGGAGACGCATATGGGCTATTAGACTCTTTGATGACTCCTCGTCCAATAATCCACACAGGTGACGTCTAACATCCTGGAGTCATCAGGTTCTCTCTCAGAAAGGCATCTCATCAGTCAGTCTAATATGATGCTCTACATTTTGAACCAGCCTGAGGTCTCAATCACCTAATGAAAAGACAACTGCCCTATTCATCATTCGCTTTTTCTCTTCTTCATTCTAAACCAGACTCAAAATTCAAGTCATAGTTTTTTCTTCTTCTTCCTCCTTCTTAACATATGCAGCCAGGCAGATTGGGTGAATAATGAGAGTTTGTTGATGGTTCTCTCCCTGTCACGGATGAGGTATAGGAGGAAACACCAAACTAACAACCAG
Source organism: Bufo gargarizans (assembly GCF_014858855.1). Lineage (NCBI taxonomy): Eukaryota > Metazoa > Chordata > Amphibia > Anura > Bufonidae > Bufo > Bufo gargarizans. The sequence goes on along the minus strand of NC_058089.1, from coordinate 14,246,096 downwards.
GGGCTGAGGTCACAAACAAACACTGCATAAGGAGTAATCAAAGAGGCTGTTAGATTCCTCCACGCTCCACCAGTCTCCTTGATCTCCTGATATCTGTCACAGAAGGGACCGTGACACTCCCCGATCTTCTCGACACCACTGTGCTCGGGTATGAAAGATGTTGGCATTGGTCCCTAGTATAATTGGTACTACTTTGGAACCAGCTTCTGGGCACACCGAGGCTACAATGGGTATTTCCTTTTCCACTCCTACAATGGCTTCTTGAAACCAAAGAGAGACTGTGACATGTCCAACGTAGGGGTAGCTTTGTTCGCTTAGTCCCCAAACCACTAATCCAGATAAAGATTGTAATGTTGCGTGAGGCAGATATCTTCAGTACCATTTTTCAAATAAAATGGAGATTTTAGATCCACTATCTAGTAAGACAGTATAGAGGTGCCCATTTACATAGACAGGAACATGGGGAGGGTTTGGTCCCACCAGTCCTCCTGGGAATTTTTCGTGATTACTAGCCATTGATGTAGTGGTTGAGCTTTAGTGGCTGAAACAGGCCGGTATGGAATTCTACTGGCCCCCTTTTACCGTTTCCCGACTGCCTAAACTGTTGGCGAGAAGGGGATTGTGTCTTTTTAGATGTCCACTTCTTTGGACACTGATGAACAATGGGATTAGGACTTCCACAAACAAACCATCCTTCTTTATTCACATCCTCTCTTCTACTAAGACCGTGTTAAACCTATGTGAAGGATGAGTTTTTCTCTCGAGCATTCTCTTTATGAGCGATTAAGTGTTGGTCAATCTGTTCTCCCCGTCTCAATGAGCTTCAACAGATCTTCTTCATCACGTCTGGTCTCAGGCTTGGGAGAGACAGTTGTAGAAAACCCCATCGCGTAGCCATGTCCCGAGGCCCCAGGAGACGCAGCACTGTAGATGCTGAATTGTCATCAGTAAATCATTATTTTAATTGAAATATCAGAAGTGAACCTCAAAAAAATATTCTCCTAAGTAGAAAAAGGTTCTGCTCAGCATGGGGACCTCCGGCCGGTCCCCAGAACACCCCACAGTGTGCGGCTGTGACATCTCGAGGCCCTGACTAGACGAGCATGGTATACCATCAGCTATACATAGGCATCGCCACGTTCCGAAAATGCCTATACTAATAAAACATAAAAATATTTATCTCATACAGAGAGCGGCAAAATAAATAAATATGATCAATTTACCATTTTCTTTTTTAGTCTTTTCACTTTCCAAGCAAAAATGATAAAAATGTCATAAAATATGGTATCAATGAAAAGTACAGATCGCCCCTCAAAAAATGAGCCGTCACACAGTTCTGTAGATGTGGGGGTCAGAATATGGCAACACAAAAAAAACTTTATAGATAAAAAAAAAACAGTGGTATCACTGTAATTGTACTGACCTGGAGAATGAAGAGAACACGTCAGTTTTATCTCATGGGAATTTTTAACAAATTCCCAATACATACTATATTAAATAGTTCCATTACAACGTATTCTGCAAAAAAACAAGCCCTCGTGCAGCTATGTAAATGCCAAAATAAAAAAGCTATGGTTCAAGAAAAGCAGAGAGTAAAAAAAGCTAAACACAAAAATGAACAAATGCCCAGTAATGAAGTGGTTAACAGCAGGGGTCACTGTATCAAGTCTAGAACAGCAGGGGCACCATAACAAGTCTAGAACAGCAGGAGGCACCATAACAAGTCTAGAACAGCAGGGGGCACCATAACAAGTCTAGAACAGCAGGGGCACCATAACAAGTCTAGAACAGCAGGGGGCACCATAACAAATCTAGAACAGCAGGGGGCACCATAACAAGTCTAGAACAGCAGGGGGCACCATAACAAATCTAGAACAGCAGGGGGCACCATAACAAGTCTAGAACAGCAGGGGCACCATAACAAGTCTAGAACAGCAGGGGGCACCATAACAAATCTAGAACAGCAGGGGGCACCATAACAAGTCTAGAACAGAAGGGGGCACCATAACAAGTCTATAACAGCAGGGGGCACCATAACAAGTCTAGAATAGTAGGGGCACCATAACAAGTCTAGAACAGCAGGGGGCACCATAACAAATCTAGAACAGCAGGGGGCACCATAACAAGTCTAGAACAGAAGGGGGCACCATAACAAGTCTATAACAGCAGGGGGCACCATAACAAGTCTAGAATAGTAGGGGCACCATAACAAGTCTAGAACAGCAGGGGGCACCATAACAAATCTAGAACAGCAGGGGGCACCATAACAAGTCTATAACAGCAGGGGGCACCATAACAAGTCTAGAATAGTAGGGGCACCATAACAAATCTGGAACAGCAGGGGCACCTATAGGATAATACAGGAGCATATTTTTTTTAATTGGGTGAAATCTTTTTTGGGGAGATCTGAGTAAAGGAGTGTGATCAATACTATGTGACCCTGATGAAAGAGGCTCCAGAACTTCTGAGGTACTTATTTGGGTTCTTATGGGGTTGGGTTATTTGGATCTTGCAGCTCCTATTTCTCCACCCGCTCCTCAGATGAGCGAAAAGTTCTGTTTCTGTGTTACTGGACTTATCTCGGTGCCCGGCTTCACATCTACAAGGAGGACCGGATTTCTTATCTTCTCTTCAGGAAAGTTGTCTCCGAAGACATAAATTGAATTATCTTCCTCCCGGTCATAAGTCGATGGAATGAGGCCGAGTCCGACTTGTCATCTGCATGATGGAGATTTAATTACTTCATAATCAGTGGAACACAATGAAGTCTCCGCTCTCCACATTACCAGAGACATGAGGAGAGCTGAGTCTGTAGAACACACTGCCGAGGTCTGCGCTGTAAGAGCGGTCACACTGCGGAGGTCTGCGCTGTAAGAGCGGTCACACTGCCGAGGTCTGTACCGTAAGAGCGGTCACACTGCCGAGGTCTGTACTGTAAGAGCGGTCACACTGCGGAGGTCTGTACTGTAAGAGCGCTCACACTGCGGAGGCCTGTACTGTAAGAGCGGTCACACTGCGGAGGTCTGTACCGTAAGAGCGGTCACACTGCGGAGGTCTGTACCTGTAAGAGCGGCCACACTGCGGAGGTCTCTACTGTAAGAGCGGTCACACTGCGGAGGTCTGTACTGTAAGAGCGGTCACACTGCGGAGGTCTGTACTGTAAGAGCGGTCACACTGCGGAGGTCCTGTACTGTAAGAGCGGTCACACTGCGGAGGTCTGTACTGTAAGAGCGGTCACACTGCGGAGGTCTGTACTGTAAGAGCGGTCACACTGCGGAGGTCCTGTACTGTAAGAGCGCTCACACTGCGGAGGTCTGTACTGTAAGAGCGGTCACACTGCGGAGGTCTGTACTGTAAGAGCGGTCACACTGCGGAGGTCTGTACTGTAAGAGCGGTCACACTGCGGAGGTCTGTACTGTAAGAGCGGTCACACTGCGGAGGTCTGTACTGTAAGAGCGGTCACACTGCGGAGGTCTGTACTGTAAGAGCGGTCACACTGCGGAGGTCTGTACTGTAAGAGCGCTCACACGCGGAGGTCTGTACTGTAAGAGCGGTCACACTGCGGAGGTCTGTACTGTAAGAGCGGTCACACTGCGGAGGTCTGTACTGTAAGAGCGGTCACACTGCGGAGGTCTGTACTGTAAGAGCGGTCACACTGCGGAGGTCTGTACTGTAAGAGCGCTCACACTGCGGAGGTCTGTACTGTAAGAGCGGTCACACTGCGGAGGTCTGTACTGTAAGAGCGGTCACACTGCGGAGGTCTGTACTGTAAGAGCGGTCACTGCGGAGGTCTGTGCTGTAAGAGCGCTCACACTGCGGAGGTCTGTACTGTAAGAGCGGTCACACTGCGGAGGTCTGTATTGTAAGAGCGGTCACACTGCGGAGGTCTGTACTGTAAGAGCGGTCACACTGCAGAGGTCTGTGCTGTAAGAGCGGTCACACTGCCGAGGTCTGTACTGTAAGAGCGGTCACACTGCGGAGGTCTGTACTGTAAGAGCGCTCACACTGCAGAGGTCTGTACTGTAAGAGCGGTCACACTGCGGAGGTCTGTACTGTAAGAGCGGTCACACTGCGGAGGTCTGTACTGTAAGAGCGGTCACACTGCGGAGGTCTGTACTGTAAGAGCGGTCACTGCGGAGGTCTGTGCTGTAAGAGCGCTCACACCTGCGGAGGTCTGTACTGTAAGAGCGGTCACACTGCAGAGGTCTGTACTGTAAGAGCGCTCACACTGCGGAGGTCTGTACTGTAAGAGCGGTCACACTGCGGAGGTCTCTCCTGTAAGAGCGGTCACACTGCGGAGGTCTGTACTGTAAGAGCGCTCACACTGCGGAGGTCTGTACTGTAAGAACGGTCACACTGCGGAGGTCTGTACTGTAAGAGCGCTCACACTGCGGAGGCCTGTACTGTAAGAGCGGTCACACTGCGGAGGTCTGTACTGTCAGAGCGGTCACACTGCGGAGGTCTGTACTGTAAGAGCGGTCACACTGCGGAGGTCTGTACTGTAAGAGCGGTCACACTGCGGAGGTCTGCACTGTAAGAGCGGTCACACTGCTGAGGTCTGTACTGTAAGAGCGCTCACACTGCGGAGGTCTGTACTGTAAGAGCGGTCACACTGCTGAGGTCTGTACTGTAAGAGCGGTCACACTGCGGAGGTCTGTACTGTAAGAGCGCTCACACTGCGGAGGTCTGTACTGTAAGAGCGGTCACACTGCGGAGGTCTGTACTGTAAGAGCGGTCACACTGCGGAGGTCTGTACTGTAAGAGCGCTCACACCGCGGAGGTCTGTACTGTAAGAGCGGTCACACTGCTGAGGTCTGTACTGTAAGAGCGGTCACACTGCAGAGGTCTGTGCTGTAAGAGCGCTCACACTGCGGAGGTCTGTACTGTAAGAGCGGTCACACTGCGGAGGTCTGTACTGTAAGAGCGGTCACACTGCGGAGGTCTGTACTGTAAGAGCGCTCACACCGCGGAGGTCTGTACTGTAAGAGCGCTCACACTGCGGAGGTCTGTACTGTAAGAGCGGTCACACTGCAGAGGTCTGTACCGTAAGAGCGGTCACACTGCGGAGGTCTGTACTGTAAGAGCGGTCACACTGCAGAGGTCTGTGCTGTAAGAGCGGTCACTGCGGAGGTCTGTACTGTAAGAGCGCTCACACTGAGGAGGTCTGTACTGTAAGAGCGGTCACACTGCGAAGGTCTGTACTGTAAGAGCGGTCACACTGCGAAGGTCTGTACTGTAAGAGCGGTCACTGCGGAGGTCTGTACTGTAAGAGCGCTCACACTGAGGAGGTCTGTACTGTAAGAGCGCTCACACTGTGGAGGTCTGTACTGTAAGAGCGGTCACACTGCGGAGGTCTGTACTACCAGCCAAGCAACTAACGGATCCCGACTCAATCGCAGCTGGCTAATCACTCTCTTCCAAACAATAAAGTGTCAAGGATCAGTTGCAAAGTTGTGTAATTGTATTCTACACTACTCACAAAAGGTGGGTGGTGTGGTCAGGTACCCTTGCAGGTCGTCTAGCACGCAGACCACATTGATGTAAACGGTTTCCAATGGTCTGACGTTATACTTGGGTGCCTCTCACCTCCCTGACATGTGCCTGGAGTTGTGTGGCATTCATCATCTGGTTCCGCAGGGCATTGTTCACAATGAAGCGGTCATCAGTGTGGTATGTGGCCAAGGGACGTCCACTTCTCTGCCTTTCTGTGACTCTTTCCAGTCTCTGTATCTCTAATACAACTTGCTGATGACACTCTGTGACGCTCTAAGCTCAGGGGGTACTTCCCTCTGAGAACATCCTGCTTGAAGGCTCACAATGGCGAGGGGCTGTTCATCAATTGTTAGGTGTCCTCTTGGTCTCATGATGTCACAATGTGAGCAGCAGTATGAGGAGGACTGTTTAATACCAATTCCTATTGAACCAGGAAATGTATTTGGCGATTCATGGATCAAACACCTGTTGGGGATTTTGCCGTTAAGCTTTTTGTTAGAGAACAGCAAGTTGTGCAAAAAGTCCTGAAACATTGAACATGTGCGTTCAGAAGGTTAGAGAAGGTCACATTAAGTTCACCTGTAAAGGTTAGAGGGCATTTTTGGTTCATCCTGAAATTTCACCCACAAGCCAAATACCCCTAAATGTTTGTGAGTAGTGTATAGGGTTGTTTCGGGTATCGAATTTTTGAAACCCAATTGATACTTTTGCATGGTATCGACCTCGATACCAGGATTTGCCTTTTTACGATACTAGGCTTAGCTGTTGTGCAGTCTAGTATCAGAGAACAATGAGCGCGCTGCTCTCATCGCGCTCATTGTTATCCTCAGCAGCACAGGGGAAAAGGAAGCACTCTCTCCCTCCCCCCTGTGCTGCTCCTGCCACCAGTGCGCACTGCACCACCAATGAAAGTAATTGGACCTTTCATCTGACAAAAAAATTCTGAACTAAGTATCATGATCTGTACAGCGGCGCCCAGGGATCTCACTGCACTTACTATTATCCCTGGGCGCCGCTCCGTTCTCCCGCTATGTCCTCCGGTATCGTGGAGACTTCGGGGACTTGGTTATACTGGGCGGAGACAGCCCTTGTTCTCCTGGGCGTCTCCTTCTCTCTGGCTGTGAGCTCTGCGCTGCGATTGCCCAGCACTACAGCCTGGGAGAAGGAGACGCCTAGAAGAACAAGGGCAGTCTCCGCCCAGTATAATCCAGTTATCCTAACTGAACGTGTAATGTGTCACAGAAGTAAAGCATGTGCTGCATGATTACCTAGAATTTTAATATTGTTTTATACCCCATAAATACCTGCAAAATAAAAGTCCTATCGGTCATGAACAAAGCAGGGGGCAATTATTTTTTCACACAGGACCAGGCAGGGCTGAAGAACATTGTGACCCTGAGGGTCACCTGTAGAAACCGCTATCCCCGAAGGGGAGAGTAAGGGAGATAAAACGTAACTTTTAATGAACAACATCAATAAAAATGGTACTAGTGCACTACACCAAAAATGCCATAAATAATAAATAAATGAAATAGCATATTTAGCCAACCGCTGAATTAGGTCGCAACCGATCCAAAAATGCAGTGAATAATCAATCACAAAGCACAGGTTGTGGAGATTGCAATAGTTGGAAAGTTCTTACCGATCATACGTACTTCAGATGCATGTACTTCTGCTGCGGATGCGAATGGGTTGCATGTAGTCCAGTTTCAACTTCAGGTGGCCAAAAGCATCATGTATAGATAGGCAGCGGGAACATCTGACCCTAATATGCCCTGTAACCTGGGAACGGACTAAGGCCCCTTGAAGACGAGCATGAGCGAATTAGGATGCGTTCAGTGAAAAATGTGCGATTTCGCAAGCAAGTTCAGTCAGCTTTGTCTGCGATTGTGTTCAGTTATTTAGTTTTTATCGTGTGGGTGCAATGCGATTTAATGCGTTTTTCACACCCGTGATAAAATGCATCCGCATTTGCTTTCGGATGCGATTTTTATGCAGCTCCATTCACTTCTATAGGACCATCGTTGCGTGAAAATCGCAGAATATAGAACATGCTGTGATTTTCACGCAATGCACAAGTGATGCATGAAAACCAACGCTCATGTGCACAGCCCCATTTAAATGAATGGGTCAGGATTCAGTGCGGGTGCAATGCGTTCACATCACGCATTGCACCACGCAGAAAACTCGTCCGTGTGAAAGGGGCCTAATCATACCCTGCCTATCTATACAGACACTCGCCCCGAAAGGGGCGACCCCGTCCAGACACCTGACCCTAAACCCGCTGATATCCCTATTGAACCCTATAAGTAATTCCCGACGTGCCACGTTTCGTTTGATAACTCGTCGGGGGAAACAACACCTAGGGTAACTTGAAAGTATAATAGCTGTAGCGGCCTGAGGATCATGCGGAATGGGCCTAGACCCCTAAGTAGGTGTATATAATAAATGGGGACCTCCCGTACGGGTCAGTGGACCAAAAACATAGGGAGGAAAACGGAAGGGAGATGCGTCCCTCATCAAATCTTCTCCTACCAGTGGTCACATTGGTTACAGTGCTGGCACAGTCTTTGTCCTCCTCGGTTACAGTGCTGGCACAGGCTTTGTCCTCCTCGGTTACAGTGCTGGCACAGTCTTTGTCTTTCTTGGTTACAGTGCTGACACAGTCTTTGTCCTCCTTGGTTACAGTGCTGGCACAGTCTTTGTCCTCCTTGGTTACAGTGCTGGCACAGTCTTAGTCCTCCTTGGTTACAGTGCTGGCACAGTCTTTGTCCTCCTCGGTTACAGTGCTGGCACAGTCTTTGTCTTCCTTGGTTACAGTGCTGGCACAGTCTTTGTCCTCCTCGGTTACAGTGCTGGCACAGTCTTTGTCATCCTTGGTTACAGTGCTGGCACAGTCTTTGTCCTCCTTGGTTACAGTGCTGGCACAGGCTTTGTCCTCCTCGGTTACAGTGCTGACACAGTCTTTGTCCTCCTCGGTTACAGTGCTGGCACAGTCTTTGTCCTCCTTGGTTACAGTGCTGACACAGTCTTTGTCCTCCTTTGTTACAGTGCTGGCACAGTCTTTGTCCTCCTTGGTTACAGTGCTGGCACAGTCTTTGTCCTCCTTGGTTACAGTGCTGGCACAGTCTTTGTCCTCCTCGGTTACAGTGCTGGCACAGGCTTTGTCCTCCTCGGTTACAGTGCTGTGACGGTCTACCCTTTTTGCCATGACTAGGAATGTTTTATTCTGGTTTTCATGTCATTGCCACCATCAGGGCCACATGTCTTTTTCTGCTGGGTTATTGTGGCTTTGATTTTGTAGCTTTGTTGTATGCATCGTTCCAGGGTTGTCACACTTCGGTTGTTCTTGTGCGGTCTTACTCTGTATTGCTCGCCTGCTGTTGTATCTTGTTTCTGAATACACCGCCCTCCTCTGTTTTTGCTCCACAAGCAAGTTTGTAGTCCAGATGATGTGTGTTATCTTCAAGAGATTGATGTAGTATAGATTATGATGTAGTATGGTCACATATTCCTTGTGCTATAATCTATGGTGTATATTATAATCCTGGTTCTAGAACAGTGGTGCTAGAGTAGTATGAAATTCTGCACAGTACAATAAATCTGCTTCTGCTCGCTCCGTCTTCTGTTTCATTGCCATTAATTGGCCCATTGAGTGTTTATGATTAATTTCTTATTTAGTGAAAATTAATTAACATCCAATTAGTTGTAGTATTTAATAGCTTTTCCATCCTTGGACAGTATTGTTTAGTTATAAAAAGAGGACAGAATGTGCAGCGAACAGCTCGAAACACTGTGAGAAAGCATCTGCCTATCTCATCTCTATCTGATATCTGTGTGTGTATCTCTTATCTGTCTATCTACAGATGTAGCAGAGTTAACACACACTTGGTGAGTTATGACAACTAGTTAACAGGTTATAACTCTGACTGTTAACTCTGCTACATCTGTATCTCCTATTTATGTACACATTAGCATTGCTAAAGCAAGTGGGAAATAATGAGATGAGGGACAGAGGCATGTTTTCCCATCTACAAAGAATGGAGAGGTCTGTAATTTTTATCATAAGTACACTTCACCTGTGAGAGACAGAATAAAAATAAAAAAAAATCCAGAAAATCACATTGTATGATTTTTAAATAATTAGTTAGCATTTTATTGCTCTCTTCTTCCTCTCCCAGCAGTATGGATAGTCTCTCTTCCTCCTCCCCAGCAGTATGGATAGTCTCTCTTCCTCCTCCCCCAGCAGTATGGATAGTCTCTCTTCCTCTTCCCCCAGCAGTATGGATAGTCTCTCTTCCTCCTCCCCAGCAGTATGGATAGTCTCTCTTCCTCCTCCCCCAGCAGTATGGATAGTCTCTCTACCTCTTCCCCCAGCAGTATGGATAGTCTCTCTTCCTCCTCCCCAGCAGTATGGATAGTCTCTCTTCCTCCTCCCCCAGCAGTATGGATAGTCTCTCTTCCTCCTCCCCCAGCAGTATGGATAGTCTCTCTTCCTCTTCCCCCAGCAGTATGGATAGTCTATCTTCCTCCTCCCCAGCAGTATGGATAGTCTCTCTTCCTCCTCCCCCAGCAGTATGGATAGTCTCTCTTCCTCCTCCACCAGCAGTATGGATAGTCTCTCTTTCCAATCCCCAAGCAGTATGGATAGTCTCTCTTCCTCGTCCCCCAGCAGTATGGATAGTCTCTCTTCCTACTCCCCAGCAGTATGGATAGTCTCTCTTCCTCCTCCCCCAGCAGTATGGATAGTATCTCTCCCTCTTCCCCCAGCAGTATGGATAGTCTCTCTTCCTCCTCCCCCAGCAGTATGGATAGTCTCTCTTCTTCCTCCCCCAGCAGTATGTATAGTCTCTCTTCCTCCTCCCCCAGCAGTATGGATAGTCTCTCTTCTTCCTCCCCCAGCAGTATGGATAGTCTCTCTTCCTACTCCCCAGCAGTATGGATAGTCTCTCTTCCTCCTCCCCCAGCAGTATGGATAGTCTCTCTTCCTCCTCCCCCAGCAGTATGGATAGTCTCTCTTCTTCCTCCCCCAGCAGTATGGATAGTCTCTCTTCCTCTTCCCCCAGCAGTATGTATAGTCTCTCTTCCTCCTCCCCCAGCAGTATGGATAGTCTCTCTTTCCAATCCCCAAGCAGTATGGATAGTCTCTCTTCCTCCCCCCCCCCCCCAGCAGTATGGATAGTCTCTCTTCCTCCTCCCCCAGCAGTATGGATAGTCTCTCTTCCTCTTCCCCCAGCAGTATGTATAGTCTCTCAACCTCCCCAGCAGTATGGATAGTCTCTCTTTCTCTTCCCCCAGCAGTATGGATAGTCTCTCTGCCTCTTCCTCCAGCAGTATGGATAGTCTCTCTTCCTCCTCCCCAGCAGTAAGGATAGTCTCTCTTCCTCCTCCCCCAGCAGTATGTATAGTCTCTCTTTCTCCTCCCCCAGCAGTATGGATAGTCTCTCTTCCTCCTCCCCCAGCAGTATGGATAGTCTCTCTTCCTCCTCCCCCAGCAGTATGTATAGTCTCTCTTTCTCCTCCCCCAGCAGTATGGATAGTCTCTCTTCCTCCTCCCCAGCAGTATGGATAGTCTCTCTTCTTCTTCCCCCAGCAGTATGGATAGTCTCTCTTCTTCTTCCCCCAGCAGTATGGATAGTCTCTCTTCCTCCTCCACCAGCAGTATGGATAGTCTCTCTTTCCAATCCCCAAGCAGTATGGATAGTCTCTCTTCCTCCTCCCCCAGCAGTATGGATAGTCTCTCTTCCTACTCCCCAGCAGTATGGATAGTCTCTCTTCCTCCTCCCCCAGCAGTATGGATAGTCTCTCTTCTTCCTCCCCCAGCAGTATGTATAGTCTCTCTTCCTCCTCCCCCAGCAGTATGGATAGTCTCTCTTCTTCCTCCCCCAGCAGTATGTATAGTCTCTCTTCCTCCTCCCCCAGCAGTATGGATAGTCTCTCTTCCTCTTCCCCCAGCAGTATGGATAGTCTATCTTTCTCCTCCCCAGCAGTATGGATAGTCTCTCTTCCTCCTCCCCCAGCAGTATGGATAGTCTCTCTTCCTCCTCCACCAGCAGTATGGATAGTCTCTCTTTCCAATCCCCAAGCAGTATGGATAGTCTCTCTTCCTCCTCCCCCAGCAGTATGGATAGTCTCTCTTCCTACTCCCCAGCAGTATGGATAGTCTCTCTTCCTCCTCCCCCAGCAGTATGGATAGTCTCTCTTCCTCCTCCCCCAGCAGTATGGATAGTCTCTCTTCTTCCTCCCCCAGCAGTATGTATAGTCTCTCTTCCTCCTCCACCAGCAGTATGGATAGTCTCTCTTCTTCCTCCCCCAGCAGTATGTATAGTCTCTCTTCCTACTCCCCAGCAGTATGGATAGTCTCTCTTCCTCCTCCCCCAGCAGTATGGATAGTCTCTCTTCCTCCTCCCCCAGCAGTATGGATAGTCTCTCTTCTTCCTCCCCCAGCAGTATGGATAGTCTCTCTTCCTCTTCCCCCAGCAGTATGTATAGTCTCTCTTCCTCCTCCCCCAGCAGTATGGATAGTCTCTCTTTCCAATCCCCAAGCAGTATGGATAGTCTCTCTTCCTCCCCCCCCCCAGCAGTATGGATAGTCTCTCTTCCTCCTCCCCCAGCAGTATGGATAGTCTCTCTTCCTCTTCCCCCAGCAGTATGTATAGTCTCTCAACCTCCCCAGCAGTATGGATAGTCTCTCTTTCTCTTCCCCCAGCAGTATGGATAGTCTCTCTGCCTCTTCCTCCAGCAGTATGGATAGTCTCTCTTCCTCCTCCCCAGCAGTATGGATAGTCTCTCTTCCTCCTCCCCCAGCAGTATGTATAGTCTCTCTTTCTCCTCCCCCAGCAGTATGGATAGTCTCTCTTCCTCCTCCCCAGCAGTATGGATAGTCCTCTCTTCTTCTTCCCCCAGCAGTATGGATAGTCTCTCTTCTTCTTCCCCCAGCAGTATGGATAGTCTCTCTTTCCTCCTCACCAGCAGTATGGATAGTCTCTCTTTCCAATCCCCAAGCAGTATGGATAGTCTCTCTTCCTCCTCCCCCAGCAGTATGGATAGTCTCTCTTCCTACTCCCCAGCAGTATGGATAGTCTCTCTTCCTCCTCCCCCAGCAGTATGGATAGTCTCTCTTCTTCCTCCCCCAGCAGTATGTATAGTCTCTCTTCCTCCTCCCCCAGCAGTATGGATAGTCTCTCTTCTTCCTCCCCCAGCAGTATGTATAGTCTCTCTTCCTACTCCCCAGCAGTATGGATAGTCTCTCTTCCTCCTCCCCAGCAGTATGGATAGTCCTCTCTTCCTCCTCCCCCAGCAGTATGGATAGTCTCTCTTCTTCCTCCCCCAGCAGTATGGATAGTCTCTCTTCCTCTTCCCCCAGCAGTATGGATAGTCTCTCTTCCTCCTCCCCCAGCAGTATGGATAGTCTCTCTTTCCAATCCCCAAGCAGTATGGATAGTCTCTCTTCCTCCCCCCCCCAGCAGTATGGATAGTCTCTCTTCCTCCTCCCCCAGCAGTATGGATAGTCTCTCTTCCTCTTCCCCCAGCAGTATGTATAGTCTCTCAACCTCCCCAGCAGTATGGATAGTCTCTCTTCCTCTTCCCCCAGCAGTATGGATAGTCTCTCTGCCTCTTCCTCCAGCAGTATGGATAGTCTCTCTTCCTCCTCCCCAGCAGTATGGATAGTCTCTCTTCCTCCTCCCCCAGCAGTATGTATAGTCTCTCTTTCTCCTCCCCCAGCAGTATGGATAGTCTCTCTTCCTCCTCCCCAGCAGTATGGATAGTCTCTCTTCTTCTTCCCCCAGCAGTATGGATAGTCTCTCTTCCTCCTCCCCCAGCAGTATGTATAGTCTCTCAACCTCCCCAGCAGTATGGATAGTCTCTCTTCCTCTTCCCCCAGCAGTATGGATAGTCTCTCTTCCTCCTCCCCCAGCAGTATGTATAGTCTCTCTTTCTCCTCCCCCAGCAGTATGGATAGTCTTTCTTCCTCCTCCCCAGCAGTATGGATAGTCTCTCTTCTTCTTCCCCCAGCAGTATGGATAGTCTCTCTTCCTCTTCCCCCAGCAGTATGGATAGTCTCTCTTCCTCCTCCCCCAGCAGTATGGATATTCACTCTTCCTCTTCCCCCAGCAGTATGGATAATCTCTCTTCCTCTTCCCCCAGCAGTATGGATAGTCTCTCTTCTTCTTCCCCCAGCAGTATGGATAGTCTCTCTTCCTCTTCCCCCAGCAGTATGGATAGTCTCTCTTCCTCCTCCCCCAGCAGTATGGATAGTCTCTCTTCCTCTTCCCCCAGCAGTATGGATAGTCTCTCTTCCTCCTCCCCCAGCAGTATGGGTAGTCTCTCCTCCTCCCCTGCAGTATGGATAGTCTCTCTTCCTCCTCCCCAGCAGTATGGAGAGTCTCTCTTCCTCCAGCAGTATGGATAGTCTCTCTTCCTCCTCCCCCAGCAGTATGGATATTCACTCTTCCTCTTCCCCCAGCAGTATGGATATTCTCTCTTCCTCTTCCCCCAGCAGTATGTATAGTCTCTCTTCCTCTTCCCCCAGCAGTATGGATAGTCTCTCTTCCTCCTCCCCCAGCAGTATGAATAGTCTCTCTTCCTCTTCCCCCAGCAGTATGGATAGTCTCTCTTCCTCCTCCCCCAGCAGTATGGATATTCACTCTTTCTCCTCCCCTAGCAGTATGGATAGTCTCTCTTCCTCCTCCCCCAGCAGTATGGATAGTCTCTCTTCCTCCTCCCCCAGCAGTATGGATAGTCCTCTCTTCCTCCTCCCCCAGCAGTATGGATAGTATCTCTCCCTCTTCCCCCAGCAGTATGAATAGTCTCTCTTCCTCCTCCCCCAGCAGTATGGATAGTCTCTATCTTTCCTCCCCCAGCAGTATGGACAGTCTCTCTTCCTTCACCCCCAGCAGTATGGATAGTCTCTCTTCCTCCAGCAGTATGGATAGTCTCTCTTCCTCTTTCCCCAGCAGTATGGATAGTCTCTCTTCCTCCTCCCCAGCAGTATGGATAGTCTCTCTTCCTCTTCCCCCAGCAGTATGGATATTCACTCTTTCTCCTCCCCTAGCAGTATGGATAGTCTCTCTTCCTCCTCCCCCAGCAGTATGGATAGTCTCTCTTCCTCTTCCCCCAGCAGTATGGATAGTCTCTCTTCCTCCTCCCCCAGCAGTATGGGTAGTCTCTCCTCCTCCCCAGCAGTATGGATAGTCTCTCTTCCTCCTCCCCAGCAGTATGGAGAGTCTCTCTTCCTCCAGCAGTATGGATAGTCTCTCTTCCTCCTCCCCCAGCAGTATGGATATTCACTCTTCCTCTTCCCCCAGCAGTATGGATAATCTCTCTTCCTCTTCCCCCAGCAGTATGTATAGTCTCTCTTCCTCTTCCCCCAGCAGTATGGATAGTCTCTCTTCCTCCTCCCCCAGCAGTATGAATAGTCTCTCTTCCTCTTCCCCCAGCAGTATGGATAGTCTCTCTTCCTCCTCCCCCAGCAGTATGGATATTCACTCTTTCTCCTCCCCTAGCAGTATGGATAGTCTCTCTTCCTCCTCCCCCAGCAGTATGGATAGTCTCTCTTCCTCCTCCCCCAGCAGTATGGATAGTCTCTCTTCCTCCTCCCCCAGCAGTATGGATAGTATCTCTCCCTCTTCCCCCAGCAGTATGAATAGTCTCTCTTCCTCCTCCCCCAGCAGTATGGATAGTCTCTATCTTTCCTCCCCCAGCAGTATGGACAGTCTCTCTTCCTTCACCCCCAGCAGTATGTATAGTCTCTCTTCCTCCAGCAGTATGGATAGTCTCTCTTCCTCTTTCCCCAGCAGTATGGATAGTCTCTCTTCCTCCTCCCCCAGCAGTATGGATAGTCTCTCTTCCTCTTCCCCCAGCAGTATGGATATTCACTCTTTCTCCTCCCCTAGCAGTATGGATAGTCTCTCTTCCCCTTCCCCCAGCAGTATGGATAGTCTCTCTTTCTCCTCCCCTAGCAGTATGTATAGTCTCTCTTCCTCCTCCCCCAGCAGTATGGATAGTCTCTCTTCCTCCTCCCCCAGCAGTATGGATAGTCTCTCTTCCTCCTCCCCCAGCAGTATGGATATTCACTCTTTCTCCTCCCCTAGCAGTATGGATAGTCTCTCTTCCTCTTCCCCCAGCAGTATGGATAGTCTCTCTTTCTCCTCCCCCAGCAGTATGGATAGTCTCTCTTCCTCCTCCCCCAGCAGTATGGATAGTCTCTCTTCCTCCTCCCCCAGCAGTATGGATAGTCTCTCTTCCTCCAGCACTATGGAGAGTCTCTCTTTCTCTTCCCCCAGCAGTATGGATAGTCTCTCTCCCTCCAGCACTATGGAGAGTCTCTCTTCCTCCTACCCCAGCAGTATGGATAGTCTCTTTTCCTCCTCCCCCAGCAGTATGGATAGTCTCTCTTCCTCCTCCCCCAGCAGTATGGATAGTCTCTCTTCCTCCTCCCCCAGCAGTATGGATAATCTCTCTTCCTCTTCCCCCAGCAGTATGGATAGTCTCTCTTCCTCCTCCCCCAGCAGTATGGATAATCTCTCTTCCTCCTCCCCCAGCAGTATGGATAGTCTCTCTTCCTCTTCCCCCAGCAGTATGGATAACCTCTCTTCCTCCTCCCCCAGCAATATGGATAGTCTTTCTTCCTTCTCCCCCAGCAGTATGGATAGTCTCTCTTCCTCCTCCCCCAGCAGTATGGATAATCTCTCTTCCTCCTCCCCCAGCAGTATGGATAGTCTCTCTTCCTCCTCCCCCAGCAGTATGGATAATCTCTCTTCCTCTTCCCCCAGCAGTATGGATAGTCTCTCTTCCTCCTCCCCCAGCAGTATGGATAATCTCTCTTCCTCCTCCCCCAGCAGTATGGATAGTCTCTCTTCCTCTTCCCCCAGCAGTATGGATAACCTCTCTTCCTCCTCCCCCAGCAATATGGATAGTCTTTCTTCCTTCTCCCCCAGCAGTATGGATAACCTCTCTTCCTCCTCCCTCAGCAATATGGATAGTCTTTCTTCCTCCTCCCCCAGCAGTATGGATAATCTCTCTTCCTCCTCCCCCAGCAGTATGGATAGTCTCTCTTCCTCTTCCTCCAGCAGTATGGATAGTCTCTCTTCCTCCTCCCCCAGCAGTATGGATAGTCTCTCTTCCTCCTCCCCCAGCAGTATGGATAACCTCTCTTCCTCCTCCCCCAGCAATATGGATAGTCTTTCTTCCTTCTCCCCCAGCAGTATGGATAGTCTCTCTTCCTCCTCCCCCAGCAATATGGATAGTCTCTCTTCCTCCTCCCCCAGCAGTATGGATAGTCTCTCTTCCTTCTCCCCCAGCAGTATGGATAGTCTCTCTTCCTCTTCCCCCAGCAATATGGATAGTCTTTCTTCCTCCTCCCCCAGCAGTATGTATAGTCTCTCTTCCTTCTCCCCCAGCAGTATGGATAGTCTTTCTTCCTCCTCCCCCAGCAGTATAGATAGTCTGTTTTCCTCCCCCAGTTTTAGGTGTTTCTGGGGCCCTTGGTTTAGCATCTCTATCGCATTTAATGCTTTTGATTGGCTGATGTCTAGGCCCAGGCAGATGCACCTCTCTGTTTCTGTAAGTGGGCTGTTTAGCAGGAGGGAGTTGTGCCTGGCTGATATTTTATTCTTCCCTTCTGAAACACCATGATATTGGTTTTCTTTGGGTTCATGGGTCGTAAGGGCATGGTGCTGAATTTTTCGAGGATCTGCAGGTTGTCTTCAAGACCTTTCATAGTTGGTTATAGTAGCAGAAGATGATATGAATATAGCAGAAATGTCACCTTGGTGTGAGACCTGGCCCATATCTATATTGACATAGTCTACCATACTTCTGCCTACATTGTAGTTTAGAGTACTCGTTAGTATGGTGCCACTGTTCTCAGCGTTCCAGCGTCGGCGGCTTGTGGGAGCAATTAAAGGCCATTTCTCAGTATGGCAATTCGTTGGTACCACTGCTCTGTGTATCCTTGCCCTAGTTTCTCTTTCCTGCAGTATTGACTCTTGCTTTCTGTGTGTATCTGTGAGCTCCTTGCTGTTTGTGTGCACCTGCATGTGTTTTGGGCTGATGAGCTCCACTATATGGCTGAACATCACCCATATCAGTATCTGCTTCTGCTCAGTCCCTGTCAGTCTGTATGTTCTTTGTGGTGTGTCTCAGCCTGCGTTGCTGCTGTATTCAGTCTGTGTTTCGCCGCTCGTTTGGTCTCAGCTTAGTTAGTTCAGGTTAGTTCTTTATCTTTTAGTCTGGTATTTCAGCTTAGTTTCAAGGTTGCCTGTGTTTAGTTTGCTATCTGGACTCTGGGCCTGCGTATTATGTGCCTGTTCAGACTATGCCTGTGATTTTGGGGCTTTTTTTTGTTCCTGAGGCTCCAGGTGCTTGCACCAGATTTACAGGTCAAGAGGGTCAGCTGCCAAGCATACTGGGATCATCCCGGGAGGTAGTAGTCTGGTCTGCAACCCGTAGCGAAGTCCACATCCCTGGCCAGGGGTTAAAGGGTGAATACCGGGGAGGCGTGAGAATAACGCCCTTCGGGTTTGAGCCAATTTCAAACTGGTTACTTGACACAGTGATCCGTAGCAGTAGGTCTTCCTAAAGATTCACCATTAAGGCAGCTGTTGAGTATGTAAAGTCTTGTTCAGTAGGGTTGTTGTGGAATCCATCGGCAGCATTTAGCTTAGTGCCAAGTAAAGAGCGCAGCTTGGTCTAAGATGGTGACAAACATTTACACAACATTGCTGGGAATACATGAGATTAAAGTCGCCAGCATGGTCGATTTTAGGTCAGCCAGTTTAACCTGGCATGTTGCTGGTAGGATGGTTAGTGTGATCCCACAGACAGTGCGGCCGATCACTGTCTCGTGTGTTTGGCCAACTTTACATTCATTTTGAATTCTGTGATAAATGCATCTAAAGAGATGAGACGTAAGTATATGGAGATAGGAGAGCGGGAGGAGTGAGCTGCAGAGAGGCACAGAGTGAGAGACTGGTGAGCTTATATTAGGCGTTATATATCTCACATGCTTTATTCACATCAGTACTGTTCAGTGCTCCTCTATAAAGACCTATAGGGTGCATCTGTGTGAGCGTTGGGGAGCACAGTCTCCTGCTTTCTCCATGTGCATAGCAGCTAGATTCCACCCAGGGCAGGGACACATGAGAATTTGAGATGCAGAGAGGAAACACCTGCTGAAAATGCCGGATACAAGTCATGTATACAGTTATTCTTCATGTACATACACATGGCCGCTTATTCTGCAAAGTTATCTAAAATGTTCCATGAAGGCTAAGCTTAGTAAAACCTTCCCCCTGAACAGATGAGATGTCTTCTCCATGTGGTCACAGTGTGTATAATGTAATGACTCCTGTGCCATCTGTTGTTGTTTAATAACTTTTAGGAAGAGGACACTATGTAGGAATGAATCAAGATGAATCGGCTCGCTGTCAGATGATGCTTTATGGCTCAGGCGTTCTTTCATTCTTGTACTCGCCGTTTTCCTGTCCCAGCTCTATTAATAGGCTCCCTCCGATGTAGAACGTGCCGTCGTAAATGAGCGATCATCTTGTTTGCTTCATATGTAGGTCAAGTATATAAATGCCGCCATAAACCAGAGTGAGATGAATGTGCCCCCCATTCTGCACCGGCGTCTTGATCTTACAAATCAGATTGTAGATTTCACAAAAAGTATTTTTGAAAGTCGGGTGATTTGGTTCATGTTTGTAGATTGTCACGGCTTCTAGGAGGCAGGACATGTGCTGCTGGATGTAATTCCATCACTTGCTATGAGGACGGGGAGCATATCAATGAGTGAGGCTTAGACTCTATCTGGAAGTATCCTGTGTCCTTGTGTGATGAGGAAAAATGCTGCAACTGTGTGGGTGGCATAAGATGGCTCCGCAATGGTCCCATGGCAGCTGTGCTCCTGACTGGCTTCATCCTTCCATCCATGCAATGAGCACAAGTAAATCCAGCCCAGGAGAACAACTTGGTGCTTTCCCCTCCTAATTGGAAATGTTTGCAGATCAGTCAAACCCTATGGCCTAAACTTTCCCATCTGTCATGGGCAGGTAGATGCTGAAAACCAGGCCTGCTCTATGACAGATGGTTGACCACGGTTGCTGCTCATGATCCTAGCAGGATATAAGGTTGATGACAGTAATGTCCAGATTTTTTCCTCTAACTGAACATCACGTAGCAAGAAATGAATACTCAAGATGAAAGGAGACTTCAGTTTATGATAATTATGGGTGTTTTTTATATCTATACGTTTGGCTTTTACTGAATTAATGAAATGTGGAGGAGTCTGCAATGTTCTGATGATTGTGCTCGATGGCCGCAAATAATGTAGTGATGCGCACGTGACAGAATGCACAGACTATGGCAGATGTAGGGTGCGGGCTGCAGCATAGACCAATGATCCAAATATGTATTGAGACTAGAGTCAGTGCTAGATATATGGCCAGACACAAAACCTAAAGAACTGAGATAGCGTTCCTCACAATCCGCTTTCACTTGGTACCAAAGAACTGCTGAGGGGCTAGTCTCTTACATTGGGTCACTGTGAGAAGACCCACATAGAACAATGTCACAGGCAAACGGCCAAACAAAAACCAAGCTTGTCATTCCATATGAATCAGTATACGAGGTGAGACCAAGTCCAGATGTATTCCATACTACTTAACTGGTTCATGGAAAACACAAGTTAGGCTGCTTTCACATCTGCGTCGGGAGCTCCATCACAGGTTTCTCTTCAGGAGGAGGTTTTCTCTCCACTATTTAACAAATTCTAACGGATGCCATTAGAATCAATGGGGTCTGTCCGGCTTCGTATGTGCCGCCACTTCCTATAATGGAGCAGAAGAACCTAAATAACCAGCGTGGATGTGAAAGTAGCCTCAGAGGCCTTGAACCTGGAGGGTAGGTGAATTGGACGGATGTCTGGGGTCACTAGGCAGAGGTTACCTTCTGGAATACAGGACGTTGTGTGTGTGAGAAGTGTGATTATGCCGGAATATGTGATATTTTATGCTCACATCCTTCTGCTTTTTGTTTTGACAGTACGTGGCATTTGCCTCCCTCTTCTTTATTCTGGTTTCCATCACCACCTTCTGCCTGGAGACTCATGAACGATTTAACCCCATTGTGAACAAAACTGAAACGGAAATCATTGGGAACGAAACGCATCAGCGCTTTTACTTGGCATCAGAGACAGAAGTCTTCCTGACTTACATTGAAGGAGTCTGCGTGGTCTGGTTTACATTTGAGTTCCTGATGAGGATTACCTTCTGCCCGAACAAGGTGGAATTTGTCAAAAACACTTTAAACATCATTGACTTTGTGGCCATTCTTCCTTTCTATCTGGAGGTTGGACTTAGTGGCCTGTCTTCCAAAGCTGCTAAGGATGTCTTGGGCTTCTTACGAGTTGTCCGATTTGTGCGAATTCTTCGGATTTTCAAGCTGACAAGGCACTTTGTTGGTCTAAGGGTTCTTGGGCATACTCTTCGTGCCAGCACAAATGAATTCCTGCTGCTCATCATATTTTTGGCATTGGGAGTTTTAATTTTTGCCACAATGATCTATTATGCTGAGAGAATAGGTGCTAATCCCAACGATCCCAGTGCCAGTGAACATACACATTTCAAAAATATCCCTATCGGCTTCTGGTGGGCTGTTGTCACCATGACCACGCTCGGCTACGGCGACATGTATCCTCAGACGTGGTCTGGCATGCTGGTGGGAGCCCTGTGCGCTCTTGCTGGGGTGCTGACTATTGCTATGCCAGTACCTGTCATTGTGAACAATTTCGGAATGTATTATTCCTTAGCTATGGCTAAGCAGAAGCTACCAAAGAAAAAAAAGAAGCATATCCCACGCCCTCCCCAACTGGGCTCCCCCAATTATTGTAAATCTGTTGTAAATTCTCCACATCACAGCACTCAGAGCGACACTTGCCCGCTCGCACAAGAAGAAATGTTAGACGTGAACAGAGCAGGTAGGAAACCACTTCGAGGAATGTCTATTTGATCGTCGTCCTCCGTTCCTTTTAGAGAATCAAGTTAAACGTCTTAACGCAAATGCATAGGGCATTAACCCATTGATGGTCCCGGACCACACAGCCTGAGTATGTGTGAGGTGGGACGTGTGAGATGTGCCAGTAGAGGGTCTTCCCAAGTATTGGGGTGGTTAACCCTTGTTTCACTGAGTAGCAAGGATTCACATTCTTTGCTGTTTGGAAAATAATAATGAAATACTGCACGGGAGATTCCTGGACCATCGATCTGATCACACGTTAACTGAGGGAGCTCTGAGTTCAGCTCCAATCTTCTAGATTTGATGAAACTGTTGCTCCATAGATACAAAAGACGAAACTCGGAAGGGAAGTTCATCAAAGTGCTAAACACAAGTCGTTATTAGAGCTGTAGTTCTGTAGGAAGCGTCCCTTCTAGCATGTCAGAGCGTCCCTCATCGACAGCATCTTAGGTCTTTATTAGTGAAGAATCTTTATGGATTGGGTGAATATGTAGAGCGGGAACAGACCAGAATGCATCACTGTGTGACAATCTGAGCCGGAGTATAAAGGGTGGTATGCCATGGCTAGTGGTCGCTCTTTGGGTTTATCTCAGTTTTATGAGATGTCTTCTGCATCTAACACTGGGGCTTTGATGATTTCACCCCGCTCTCTACCTCCACCCATGGAATATTAGTGGTATTAATATACCAGGGTACCATTTGACTAGATAATTAGTGACCAATACAGGCTGGAGATATTACAGGACACCAGTTTATCTTTGCAGGGTCCACGGTGATTATTTGGGGATGGACGGGAGGCGTTCACATTACTATTAAACAATTCACTTTCTCCGACAATCCATGAAGCCGTTCAGCAGCGCGGGGGCCGACATTCGTCAGTCATTCGTTCATCTTCTATGTGCATGCTGCCCCATAAGAGAATGTCTGGCCCTGACATGAACGGCTTCCAGGATCTCCTGGATGGAGGTCATCAGCACAAGTCCATGTGGGGACTCCTTGTTTTCTCACGTCATTCATGTCATCCTCTGTCTGCATGTCATCTCTTTGTTTTCTGGCCACACTTCAGAGGTATTACTGACGTCAGCCTGCAGCTCGTGTCATGGAAACAGAACCAGCACTTCTGAGGGAGCATCGGCCGTGTCAGCAGACATGGCAGCATCTCATCTTACATAACTGTTTACAATGTCATGAGCATGAATATCACCACCTATGGTAGAGCTCATCACAACATCACGTGGACTGTTCATGTCTACGTGTGATCCGAGGACCTCCCTGTCGCGGGCAGAACATTAGCCTCCATTTAAGTAACAGCCGTCTGCCTTTTCTATCAGGGCGCTCTGCCTCCCCTCAGAGGCCGCGGGTAGTGGGTAGAGGATTATGGGTGTTCATCAGAAGTCTGGAGGTGCACCTGCATGAATTGGCCAGCAAGTAGAAGGGACACAGCGTTAGGTCAAAAGGCTTGAATCAATTAGCAAGGGTCACACCAAGATCAAAAAGCTTAGAGAGAGACATGTTGGTGGTGTAGGCAGGAGTCCAACCCTAGAGATACACGCTGGATGTCCAGTAAGAGACTGGAATAAGGTCTCTTTCTGGTAAATCGGGGGGAGAGGGGAGAAGAAAGAGGCGCCGAGCACTCGGGCCATGAGATATTCAGAGTAAGAGCTGTAGATGTGAGGCCACCGGTCTCAGCAGGAGATGTGTCCAAAGGTGACTCTCCGTAACTGTCAGTGCACACCCGACACATGTCCCAGTTACCACAGGCGCAAAAACGCTGGGGAACTGATGAGAGCAGTGACCCTCGACTCTTCAGGGAGATGATTCCCCATCTAATAGTCTCAGTGAGAAGCCATAACCATGTCCGATGGGAAGAGTAATCCTTATCTATACAACCCACACCAGGGGTGACCGGAGCAGGGAGGAAAGCAGAGGAGAAGTCATCAGGACTGACCCTGAATGGAGGGAGGACTGAAGAAGGAATAGAATTCTAGTTCTGGAAGTAACCACCATTTAGAAAGCGATGCAAGAAGGCAGGACAGACCAGAGAATGGTGGTTGTGCTACAGAGACATCCAAAAGATAATGGAACAAAGTTCAGGAAGAGAACAGTAAGGACCGCGAGCAGCAGTCTGGACGTGTAGGCCTGATAATTATAATGAATAGATTTACTGAGAGACCACTGCTCCCATCATCCAGCAGGCGGTAGGACGCTGGACTATTGGAATAAGAATCCTTCTTTACATTTCTAGCTTCGTCCTATTCTGTGAGGACAGCGGTGGAATAAGCACGTCTGTAAGGGCCCGTTCACACAGGAATGCAACCAGCCTGTAATTAGCGCAGATCAATCAGACAGCAAGCCAGACCGTGCTCCCTTACCTGCTGCAGTCATTGGTGGAGTGTTCCGATAACGTATGTACACAGAGACTGCACCAGCAGAATAGTGAGTGCAGCTCTGGAGTATAATACAGGATGTAACTCAGGATCAGTACAGGATAAGTAATGTGTGTACACAGTGACTGCACCAGCAGAATAGTGAGTGCAGCTCTGGAGTATAATACAGGATGTAACTCAGGATCAGTACAGGATAAGTAATGTATGTACACAGTGACTGCACCAGCAGAATAGTGAGTGCAGCTCTGGAGTATAATACAGGATGTAACTCAGGATCAGTACAGGATAAGTAATGTATGTACACAGTCCCCCCACCAGCAGAATAGCGAGTGCAGCTCTGGAGTATAATACAGGATGTAACTCAGGATCAGTACAGGATAAGTAATGTATGTACACAGTGACTCCACCAACCGAATAGCGAGTGCAGCTCTGGAGTATAATACAGGATGTAACTCAGGATCTATGCAGGATAAGTAATGTATGTACACAGTGACTGCACCAGCAGAATAGTGAGTGCAGCTCTGGAGTATAATACAGGATGTAACTCAGGATCTGTGCAGGATAAGTAATGTATGTACACAGTGACTGCACGAGCAGAATAGCGAGTGCAGCTCTGGAGTATAATACAGGATGTAACTCAGGATCAGTACAGGATAAGTAATGTATGTACACAGTGACTGCACCAGCAGAATAGTGAGTGCAGCTCTGGAGTATAATACAGGATGTAACTCAGGATCAGTACAGGATAAGTAATGTATGTACACAGTGACTGCACCAGCAGAATAGTGAGTGCAGCTCTGAGGTATAATACAGGATGTAACTCAGGATCAGTACAGGATAAGTAATGTATGTACACAGTGACTGCACCAGCAGAATAGTGAGTGCAGCTCTGGAGTATAATACAGGATGTAACTCAGGATCAGTACAGGATAAGTAATGTATGTACACAGTGACTGCACCAGCAGAATAGTGAGTGCAGCTCTGGAGTATAATACAGGATGTAACTCAGGATCAGTAATGTATGTACACAGTGACTGCACCAGCAGATTATCGAAAATATAGAAGTAATGTGAAATTGATTAAAGGCTATGTACACATGAAGCAATTTTTTAGTAATTTCTTTTAACTTATTTTTGGCTAAAATTCATATTTTTAATTGGCCTTTATTATAATTATTAAGCCATTCTGTCACAAAGGGTTAACTGTGTGACTGGTACTCTCACTTTGTGCCAGTCATCTAATAAACCTTATCTGTAAACTACTGAGATGTCATAAAGACTTATTTAAGCCACATTCTTATCAGTAAGATAAGGACAGAGCTGTAATGAGTGTTTATAATGTGAGAGAGCAGAGATAAGGAGCCGTCTGCTCCTCCGGTGACAAAGAATCCACAGGCAGCTAGTAGAGCATCTCAGCTCTGTACAGAGACAAGGAACTCAATATTGTTAATAAAGACCAATTGAAAAAGTGATTTTAACTCAAAATAAGTATAATGCAATCATAAAGAATTTGCCCCCAAAGGTGTACATAGCCTTTAACTTTTAGCTGCTTCAAATTTAGGCATTTCCTATTTATCTATCTCATCTCTCTCTCAGTGCATTTGGAAAGTCTAAGGCCTCTTTCACACGGGCGAGTTTTCTGCGCAGGTGCAATGCGTAAGGTGAACGCATTGCACCCGCATTGAATCCGGACCCATTCATTTCAATAGGGATGTGCAGATGAGTGGTGAGTTTTACGCACCACTTGTGCGTTACGTTAAAATCGCAGCATGCTTTATATTGTGTGTTTTTCACACAACGCAGGCCGCATAGAAGTGAATTGGGCTGCGTGAAAATCGCAAGTATCCGCAAGCAAGTGCGGATGCGGTGCGATTTTTCACGCATGGTTGCTAGGTGACGATCCGGATGGGGGACCCGATCTTTATTATTTTCCCTTATAACATGGTTATAAGAGAAAATAATAGCATTCTTAATACAGAATGCTAAGTAAAAACTAGGGATGGAGGGGTTAAAAAATAAAAATAAAAAATTTAACTCACCTCATCCACTTGTTCGCGCAGCCTCTTTGAGGACCTGGGAGGAAAAGGAACTGTGGTGACGTCACTGCTCTCATCACATGGTCCATCACATGGTCCATCACATGATCCATAACCTTGGTGATGGACCATGTGATGAGCGCAGTGATGTCACCAAAGGTCCTTTTCCTCCTAGATCCTCAAAGAAGAAGAAAGAAGACGAGCCGGGCTGCGCGAACAAGTGGATGAGGTGAGTTAAATATTTTTTTTTTTAACTCCTCCATCCCTAATTTACTAAGCATTCTGTATTCAGAATGCTATTATTTTCCCTTATAACCATGTTATAAGGGAAAATAATAAAATCTGCACAACACCTAACCCAAACTTTTGTGAAGAAGTTCAGGTCTGGGTACCAAACATGACGATTTTTCTCACGCGTGTGCAAAACGCATTAAAGTGCTTTGCACTCGCATGGAAAAATCACGCATTTTCCCTCAACGCCTGAGTGAAAGAGGCCTAACTGTAATGAAAGTGAGAACAGTAGGTTCAAACGGAAAAAATAAAATGGCACATGGACATATGTCCAGAGTAAATGGTCTGAAGACTTAAGTCTTTGGCCCCTTTACTAAGGACTTACTAGAGGCCCTTTTGGCAGTGATTATAGCCTCCAGTCTTCTTGGAGATGAGGCCACAAGGTTTGCACATGGATTTATGGATTTTCGGCCGTTCTTCTTTGCAGCTCCTCTCCAGCTCTGTCGGGTTGGATGGGAGCCGTCGGTGAACAGCATTTTCAGGTCTCTCCAGAGATGTTCCCTTAGGTTAAGGGCTCAGGACGGGCCCCTTAAGGACTTTCCCAGAGTTGTCCCTAACCCTCTCCTGTGTTGACCTGACCGTGTGCTTAGGGTCATTGCATTGTAGGAAGGTTTGGCCCAGTCTGAGGTTCAGAGCTCTGGATTAGGTTTTCACTAAGAATATCTCTGGACTTTGCTCAAGTTCAGCTTTCCCTCCACCCTGACCAGTCTCCATGTTCCCCAAGACATGATGCTGTGAACCCCATGCTTCACTGTATTGATGTTATTGGGCAGATGATGAGCGGCTTCTGGTTTTCTCCAGACATTACCGAGTGGAGGTTTCTTTATGGCTTCTATGCCTTAAAGCCCAGATTGGTGGAGGCTGCAGTGATGGCTGACCTTCTAGAAGTTTCTCCCACACAATCCTGTCTCTGAGCTCTACAGGCAGTTCTCTCCTCCTCATGGCTTGGTTTTTGCTTTGATCTGCATTGTCAGCTGTGAGATCTTGGCCGTGTCTTTCTTAATCATGGCCAGTCCACTGAATTTACCACAGGTGACTCCAATCAAGTGGAGAAACATCTCAGAGAAAGTCCAGAGAAATGGGAGGCTCCAGAGCCAAATGTCAATCGTTATTGAAAAGGGGCTGAATACTTATGTCCTGAGTGCAGGGGCCGAAGACTTATGTCTAGGCCAAATTTAAGTTTTCTTTTTTTTTTTTTAAACAAAATTTGCTAAATGCTCAGGAGCATTGATCTCAAGCAGGTCACCAGTATGAGGAGCCCTCATTAGAAGGTATACTTGACTGGGGACTTCTCAGGTTTTCTCAGCAGAATGATATGTTTTGCTTTAATATCTCGGACCATGTTCACATCCACCAAAGCTTTTTAGAAGACCCACAGCTGGAGACCAGAATGTGAATGGTGCAGATCCACAGCTGTAGTGTGCTGCGGATTGTGAAATGTCAGCGCTCAATCCTGAGCATGTGAACATGGCCCCAGTGCTGATGTGCTGAGCGGAGCTGTACTTTACTCTGCATTCAGTGGAGGTGAAATCCAGCAGGGAATGAAAAGCCCAGACGTCTGGCGGCAAGAATCGGCTGCCACACACTCCCAGTTACTAGAAACACATCGCTCCTGCTGCCTTCTTTTGTCTCAAGCAAAGCACAAATGTTATTTGCTTTCTTGTAAGTTGTGTGTAAATCTGTGCAGTAATGGGGATATCATGTAGCAGACTGTGGTGCACTTCTCGGTGAGGACAGCACATGGCTCCGTGCACTTACCTACTGGTTGCTTCAGCGGGAAATATCGGAAAAGCATCCTCTGAGCGGCTCTCGGCCTTCACCAAGGTTTCTTTATCCATTGTTCATTCTTCTTTTCGTAACTTCATTCAATTTATAGTGAAACCAAATTCTAGTTGGAGTTTCATTTGACAAAGGGCAGCCGATAAAGGTGGTAAAGCCATTGGTTATATGTTAGGGGGCAGATACATTCTATAGTATGGAGGAATGGGAGCATTTCTGTAGCAGGGCACGGTATCCGGTCACACAGGATCAGCTATGCCGCGGTATACGGGTATATAAGAGCGCCCTAGAGCTCTATGCCAATTGGACCTCCTAAAAGTGAAAGTAGTTGCATCCATGTGTGGAAGTAAAGGACTGGTGCTCAACCCTAGGGAACATATATCGGAAACAATGCAGATTTCCCACTTTTTGAGTGCAACATGTGCAGCATTTTACAAGCAAAGTGGATGAAGTCTAAATCACAGGCTGCAAATAAAACCCACAGTGTAGACTGACTTGCTCTGCAATGCAAAGGTGAAAGCAGCATCCCGACAAAGATGCCACCGCCAAAACTGGCTACTGTAGGCATTTCCTCTAGGGGCACATATCAGCCAGATCTGCTGCATGTGACCGACCCCTTCAAGAGCAATAAGCATTCTATTACACGAAGAAGTGGGCAAAAGGAAAAATATTTATATACATATATTTCAGACATCTCTCCTCCTCATCTCTTAGTGTGCTGAGGCTGCTGTAATCACCGGTCTTCATCAGCCTTCAATCTTCCTCTTCAGACATAGCTTGCCATTCCCTATTTATCATCTCTCTCTCCCACATTTTTCTCCTATTTCTCTCTCAATCCTACCCCCCCCCCCCATAGATAAGAAACATGAATTTAAAGGTGCATAGATGGATAGTTTAATAAATGTTTAAAAGATGCATAAATTTGAGAAAAAAATAAGAGGTTAAACTTAAAAAAATCTCCAAACCGCCTATAATGTTTACCCCAACCAAGAAGTTGCTCCACAGTCTGTTGCTGCTGCATGTGAAGCTTTGTGAGTGATACACAGTAAGTATTCTGGCATGCTACAATGAGCTCCACATCCTAGTATTTCGTACTGCAATGAACAGTGTCTCCAATCGCCTCTTTATTATATTTGAAGATTCCAAACTGAATGGAGAGGTGGCCAAAGCGGCGTTGGCAAATGAAGACTGTCCCCACATAGACCAGACAATAACGCCCGATGAGGGCCTGTCCTTTACGCAGTCTAGCACTCGGGAGAAAGGTCGACCCTACTTTCTCCTTTCACCCGAGGAATTTCCAAGCCCGCCTGATGGAGGAGTAAGAAAGGGTATGTAGATAAGTTTTATCAGAGAACCTGCCATTCCCCAGTAGCCCAAGATTGTGCCTAGTCGGTGCAGAGATGGGGCGGAGTACCCCGCATGAACAAGAAGCATCAGTCTTCCCCAGTCTTCCACTGTACAGTTAGCAGTGTAGGGCTGACCTGTAAAATGCTGCATTAATGGCCCCAGACCTAGCCCACTATGTGCCTGTGCCAATGTTAAAGGGAATCTGTCACCCCGCTTCTGGACTATTGCCGGCAGCTTAGAAGTCCAGGCTGCCATTTCTTTTTATTTTCCTACTGCCCCCCATTACCCACTGTCAGCATTTAACGTTGCACTGAAATACATAGTCCGGACTGCTACCATGATGGAGAGGACGCCTGTATTTCAGCAGAGGAAGGGGGAAAGTAGGGAAATAAAAACTCGTGATCTGGACTCCTGCACCAGTGGACTAGATAATTGTCCAAGATGGCGGTGACCGATTCTCTACCGATACCAGTATTGTTCCAGTGTAGACCCCTGACTGTTACTGAATAAGACAACATTTAGGGCCTTAGATGGCACGGCTCCAAGTATTAAGTATGGATTCCTAGAAGGTGTCAGGTGCTCATACACAGAGAGGCTTTGCTGGCAATGCCACCCCAGGGGCGAGCATCTCACACACATCACGTATTCGGAGACAACCTCATCTTCGGTGGCTGCTAACTAAGAAGCAATCCTAGGTGAAAAAAAAAAAAATCCATTTGGTAAAAATGTTTCTGTCCCCACTTGTCTGCCGTCGTTACCGTTGTCATAATCTGATTCCATTGTCTGCATGCATAGAAAGAAGAACCCGGCTGCATGCTATGTCTGTAAGTGGGTGGTATCACTATGGCAACAGGAGGAATTGATGTGGTGTATGACCCGCTGCAAATACTGCATCCCCATCCCTAAATTCAGAAGCAGATAGCAGCTGTAGTGAAGCCGTGCAGCGCGAAGATGGCCGGGTGCAACGTCTCTACAGTCCTGTGAATAAATGGTTTTCCCTCCAAAATGCTGGAAATATTGCCAATGCATGCGGAAGGAAAAGTCAGCCCTGGGGCACAAATGAGGCACTTACATAAGCGATACTAGGAGCGGGCGCTGTAGTGTGTGTGACATCTCCTGTCATCTCTCATCTTCTAATCTCTCCATAGTTTGGCTCCGCTGGATTTTGTTGCCAAGTGATACAACTCTCAGCATGTAACGGTGCATGGGAATCCGCCGGAATGGCTACACTGTTGACTTCATTCTTAGTCCATTCAACTTCTTGATCCACTGCTGTACTTTGCATTTCATCCTCCAAAGCCATAGCTAGCATTACTGGGTAGAGCGCCCTCCGGTGTCCGCACATCGCCTCTCTCCCATTCATCCCGTAGCATGGATCAGTAGCAGAGAATGGTCTAACCAGCTTTGTAATCATTTTCTTAACGCGCTCCCGTTTCCAGCAGTAGCACCGCGGTGCCACTAATAAGCTGCGACAAAATGTCAGAGAGCTGCTGGCGGGCCATATGCTGCATGATCGGGGACACAGGACAAGGGGGATGCATCACTTATCATAGTGTCTTGCTAGTTTGATGCTTTTCTCTCGGCAAACATCGGATCTCACTGGCTGCTGTCATTTGAGGAAAAAACGCGGAGACAATGGAAGAATCGTTATTTCTCAGGATATTCTTTGAGCCATAGGAGCCCTGCAGGAGTCTGCGCCAGTAGGATGGTCTCATGCATGGGCACCTATTACAGTAGAAAGCAATATTCAGCTGCATGGAAATGATGATTAAGGTCCATTGGAGAAGAAAATGGCTGCCTCTGCATGTAGCTCTTCGACATTTTTTCCATTTCCAGCTCGAATGAAAAGACCATGGAGGAGTCTTAAGTCTTCATTGTATTCTTTACAGGCATGTTTTTGCAAAGAGCATCGTGTCACTGCTAAATATGCAAACAGAGGCAGCCATACTGATGTGCAGGGAAGAAGCGCCGTGTTCTACTCCCCCGGACAGAACCTCTGCCTATGGACAAGCAGATCCGCCTCGGGTGATGTAAACCTAGAGCGATGCAGGCCTGCCGCCAAAATGTAAAACTCTCTAGGAACCTATTGATTTATTTAGCATGAATTGCATGATGTAAAAAAGCCGCAGAGGATTCTGTTCAGAGGTAAAATGCATATACTGTCTTTTCCATCCATTATGTAGCAGACTGGAACCAGTTTAAACTGTACATTGCTCTGACTTTTTATACACAGCCCTTAACAAGAAGTGTGCTCTGGCAGCCATCGGTCACATTGACCAGGTCCACACATGCTATACCATCATCGCTACATGGACAGCAGCAACTTTGACTTGTGTATAGTCGGATTTTATTTTCCTGTTTTTATTGGCATGCTTGTGAACATGGAGCCTATATCCAACCTGATAACATGTGGCCTGCAGGGACTGTCGTGTACGTTATCAGTGTATAAAGGAAACATGGCGGTAATCCCGAAAGATTGTCCTTAGTAAATAATCCGCACGGATTTCAAACTTGAAATGTGTTCATTTAATGCTGGGACTTGCAGTATAAAATCCGGAAACATTTGTCAAAGTAATTACAGACCTGCATTGTATGCAAACTCATATGTTTGGGCAAAGATGCATGCAAAATGTTATGCAAAAGCAAACGTGCATGAAATAAATTTTGTATAGTAATTTCTACTGCCTGCTCTATAGACAGCCATGTGTCAGCACGTCACTAACCATCGCGGGTACTCACATGATTTTGCAATGTGTCATTTACTTGGAACTACATGCTGCAGGTTTCATTCTGCAAAATGATATAAAGAGTGAAGATTTATTGCAGAACCGCTAAGAAAAGCAAAGCTGGAATGTTGCTGAAATTCTCCATGTTGGTAAGAAGCAGGAAAAGTTCTTTTTTGGGTAACTGATGGGTTAATAGATGGAACAATGTTTTATGATTGCTCTCCAGTATCAGTGCACTGCGTATAACGCCTATGTCAACTATGTGCACTGCATATAACACCTATGTTAACTCTCTGCACTGCGTATAACACCTATGTCAACTCTCTGCACTGCATATAACACCTATGTCAACTCTCTGCACTGCGTATAACGCCTATGTCAACTCTCTGCACTGCATATAGCGCCTATGTGCACTGCGTATAGTGCCTATGTCAACTATGTGCACTGTATATAGTGCTTATGTTAACTCTCTGCACTGCGTATAGCGCCTATGTCAACTATGTGCACTGCATATAGCGCTTATGTTAACTCTCTGCACTGCGTATAGCGCCTATGTCAACTCTCTGCACTGCATATAACACCTATGTGCACTGCGTATAGTGCCTATGTCAACTATGTGCACTGTATATAGTGCTTATGTTAACTCTCTGCACTGCGTATAGCGCCTATGTCAACTATGTGCACTGCATATAGCGCTTATTTTAACTCTCTGCACTGCGTATAACACCTATGTCAACTCTCTGCACTGCATAGAACACCTATGTCAACTCTGTGCACTGCATATAGTGCCTATGTCAACTATGTGCACTGTATATAGCGCCTATGTGTTCTGCGTATAGTGCCTATGTCAACTCTGCCTGCATATAGCGCTTATATCACTCTGCACTGTGTATAGTGCCTATGTCAACTATGTGCAGTGTATAGCGCCTGTGTAAACTATGTGCTCTGCTTATAGAGCCTATTTAAGCTCTGTGCTCGGCAAACAGCGCCTATATCAACTATGTGCACTGCGTATAGGGCTTATATCAACTATGTGCACTGCATATAACACTTATGTCAACTCTCTGCATTGCGTATAGCGCCTATGTCAACTATGTGCACTGCGTATAGGGCTTATATCAACTATGTGCACTGCATATAACACTTATGTCAACTCTCTGCATTGCGTATAGCGCCTATATCAACTCTGTGCACTGTGTATAGCGCCTATGTCAACTCTGTGCACTGTGTATAGCGCCTATGTCAACTCTGTGCACTGTGTATAGCGCCTATGTCAACTCTGCACTGGGTATAGCGCCTGTGTCAACTCGGTACTGTGTACAGCGCCTATGTCAACTCTGTGCACTGTGTATAGCGCCTGTGTAAACTATGTGCACTGCTTATAGAGCCTATTTAAACTCTGTACATTGCATACAGCGCCTATATCAACTATGTGCACTGCGTATAGGGCTTATATCAACTATGTGCACTGCATATAGCGCCTATGTCAACTATGTGCACTGCATATAGCGCTTATATCAACTAGGTGCACTGCGTATAGCTCTTATGTCAACTTTCTGCACTGCGTACAGCGCCTATGTCAACTCTGTGCACTGTGTATAGCGCCTGTGTAAACTATGTGCACTGCTTATAGAGCCTATTTAAACTCTGTAGATTGCATACAGACCCTATATCAACTATGTGCCCGGCGTATAGCGCTTATATCAACTATGTGCACTGCATATAGCGCCTATGTCAACTATGTGCACTGCGTATAGCGCTTATATGAACTATGTGCACTGCGCATCACCTTGTTAGAGTAGCTTTCTCTACTGAAAATAAGTTGTCGAGGATCAAGTCATTTTCCAGCCGGGGGACATCAAGCTCACACGGGGTTGGTGTACAATAGAGTCCGGGGTTCCCCTTTATTTATACATAAAGACACAAAGCCAATCAGATGTTTATGGTATAGGGCACTGAGCCAATCAGATGTTTATGGTGTAGAGCACTGAGCCAATCAGATGTTTATGGTGTAGGACACTGAGCCAATCAGAGGTTTATGGTGTAGGACACTGAGCCAATCAGATGTTTATGGTGTAGGACACTGAGCCAATCAGATGTTTATGGTGTAGGACACTGAGCCAATCAGATGTTTATGGTGTAGGACACTGAGCCAATCAGATGTTTATGGTGTAGTGCACTGAGCCAATCAGATGTTTATGGTATAGAGCACTGAGCCAATCAGAGGTTTATGGTGTAGGACACTGAGCCAATCAGAGGTTTATGGTGTAGGACACTGAGCCAATCAGAGGTTTATGGTATAGAGCACTGAGCCAATCAGATGTTTATGGTGTAGGACACTGAACCAATCAGATTTGAAGAAACAGTACATGATGGCCTCATGTCAGCACAGAGCAGGTTATGGTGGAATGTGTGGACAGGGGCTGCTTGGTCTTAGCCACTGGCAACCAAAACAAGTCTTGTGGCCGCCGGACCCCTTTCCACACCTTGTACTGAAATGTCCTTACAAAGTTTGGAAAAGTTTGTTTAAAGACAAGATGGAGTCGGTTACACTAACAATTTCCCTCTTTTTGACAAACTCCTAAGACGTTCTATCTGTCTCTTATCCTGTCCCTTCTTCTGTGTTACTCTACCCGCAGGATCCTAGCAGCCCCTGATGTAGGGACTCTGGGACCTCTGGAGCCTTACCCTGCCCTAGTTATCCCTAATTCTCTACCACTAACTGGGCGATGATAATGAGGTGTAATAGACACAAATATGTATAATGTTTGGGTACCATCCGTCACACATCGGGCATCTTCTGCTGTTGTTCTGGGGGAGGGGAGTGGGGATGATAGGTTGAGTGTGTTGTAGCCCGTCAGGACCTGTTTTTGTGTAGTTATTTATTGGCCTTGAGGAAAAGGCATGGACATGATTAGGTGAGGTCAATTCTCAAAACACATCTATAACACAAGTAAATGAATAAAATAAAAATACACAACATAAATGTCCCCATCAACAAGTTACGGAGAAGATTGACTTGGAAGGGAGTGAGGTTCGCGAACCCTGTGTTATAAACAATGGTTGTGAAACCACTGAGCCATCTCACCGGCTATTCCTGAGGGCACTGTCCTGGTTTTCACCCTTTATCCCTTAAACAGTGATTTGATGTTCGCTGCAGGGGAGCTAACAGGTCGCGACCTCTTGGAATAGTCCCAGTTTAGTTGGCAGCTGACTCACAAAGGTCAGAGACACCTATGTCAGAGCAACAGGCAAAGCACACAAACAGAACCAGGTTGAGGTCCGGCAGGAACAGACCCAGGGAATATGGGACTGGGTCAGAATCCAGGCAAAAGGTAGACAAACAGATCAGGGTCACAAGCAAAAGTCCAGACAGACAGACTGGGTACAGAGACAAACGGGCATAGCTGTTTTACATGGTCAGGTAGATCAGAGTGACCTGGAAGATCTATATAGAACTACTGCACAGGAAAGGGGTGAGACACACAACAAAGAATACATAGCGGGTCTGATCAGGACCTCGTAGTCTAGCACCAACGAGCAGAACGCGGGAGAGTTAACCCATAGAATGCCACACATATAGAATGTAACATTGGGCATCTGCAGTGGACCCCAAAAAGAACATCATGGGGCTAAGTCTTGTTTTCCTATTGGGGTGGAGGGCAATAGGGAGATGTTCAGTCCAGGGTTTTCTACTCTCTGTCATTGCCTTCTGGATCTTGAGCTTCAGTGTGCTGTTCAATATCTCCATCTTACCACTACTTTGTGGATGATAGGGGGTGTGCAGAGCCTGTTCTGTCCCCAATTCACCTAGTATTTCCTGTCCTACTGATGGGAAGTGTGTACCTCTATCGCTTTATATACCTACATACTAGAAGAGGAGCTTCTTGGACACGGTCTTTGCAGTTGCCTTGATGACAGGCCATGCTTCCTCCCACCCTGAGAAAATATCCAGACAGGCAAGCACAAACACATACTGTCCCACCTTTGGTAGTTCGATGAAATCTATCTGCAGTGGCTGGAACGGGTATGATGGCTTTGGAGTGAGCTCAGGGTAAGTCTTTATTGTCTTTCCAGTGTCATGGCAAGTGCAGATCAGGCAGGCCTGAACAAAGTGTGTAGCCACGTTGTTGAATCCCGGGGCAATCCAGAAATTACCTACCAAAGTTACCATGGCTTCCTTTGAAGCATGTGTCGTTCCATGTGTTAGATGGATCATCAAGGGGTACAGGGCTCAGGGCAGGCAAAGCGTGTTCTCTACTGCCCAGACTTCTTATCGCCTCTTCTCGGCCCCTTTATTTCTTTCATCCCCTCATTGGAGGTCTGGTTCTTCATTTCGGCCAGCAATTACCTATCCAACTTCTCTATTGCTACTTTAAAGTGGCACTCTGCCATCACGGGAAGGGGAAGTACAGCGGCAACCGCAAAAAATGGGCAACCATTTCTACATTCTTGAAAGGTTTACCTGAGGATGTAGTAAAGTTTCTACTTTTCCTAATGGGTCCATAATCGTGCGGTATGCCAAAAACATACCTGGAGTCAGTGAATATGCTAGCGGCTTGTCCTTCTGCCATCATACACGCTGCAGTGAGTGCATTCAATTCCACCTCCTCCGCTGACTGATTCCCAGGGGGAAGTGATTCTTGGAGCAATATTTCATGTAAGGTGCACTGGTGTTTGACCAGTTTATATCTAGGCCTGAGACCTTGCCCAAAGAGAAAACTATTTGGATTTGTCTTGGAAGTGTTCTATTGGTAAGATCTATAAAAAAATAAGACATCATCTGCTTATAAAGAAATGCGGTCCTTCACCCCCTTCAATCTTACAGCCAGGGCTAGGGGCTCAATATAGATATCAAATAGCAATGGGGAGAGAGGACAGCCTTGACCAGTGCCCCTATTCAAGGCAAAGCTTGTTGTCAAACTCACATTGAATATTCAGTCTCGCCAGAGGAGATCTATACAACAGTTTGATCATAGCTATAAACTGTCTCCAAACCCAATCCTACCCAAGACCTTCCAGAGGAATCTCCACTCCACCCTGTCAAAAGCCTTGGAGGCATCCAAGGACAGGATGGAGAGAGACCCCCCACCGGGAGACTGAATGTTCGAAAACAGCCGATAAAGATTATAATGGGTGCCCTTATCTGGAATAAACCTGTTCTGGTCTGGGTGTATGACTGAAGGAATAACCTTAGAGAGCCTTGTACTCAGAATCCTTGAAAGAAGCTTCACTTCAGTATTCAGTAAGGATATCGGTATATATGACCCCAAATCCAAAGGGTCCTTACCTTTTTTCCATGTTAATATTATTACAGCTTCTGTCATGGGATTCCGGTAGAGACCCATCTTTTAATGAGTCAGCGAATACCCTCAGTAGACTGGGGAGAATAACCTCGCTATATCTACGATATAATTCATATGAAAGTCCAGGAGTTACCGGAGCATGTCTTAAGTGCAGCCTCTACTTCTTGTAGGGAAAAGTCTCCCTCCAGCTACTCCCTTTGAATGTTTGTAAGGACTGGAAAAGAAATGGCGTCCAGATAGGAGTCCATCATTTTAGTCGTAATATTGCTGTCTACTTTATATAGCTCAGAGAACTGCTTCAGAAAAATCCCCTTTATACCCTCTTGATCCTTAACAATTCTAAGACGGATGTTACTTATCTTTTTTTTTTTTTAATCTTGATTGGAAATCACCCTCAGCAAGAGTTTTCCCGGGCGACCTGATTCAGTGAAATATTTTTGACCCTTAAAAAATAGCCTCTGCTGGGCCTTGTCGAGCAGAAAATCAGAAGATGCTTGACTTGCGTTCTGCATGGCTTTTCTATTTCCTTCTATCTTGTTCCTAGAAAAGTGATTCATAGCTGATGTCGCTGCTTCTTTTAAAGCTTCTCCTTAATACTGTACCCTTTCCTTAAATTGGAGATGTTACTAACAAAAAACCCTCATAAAGGCCTTGAATGCATCCCATACTACTTGGGTTTTAACTGAATTGTAGTTAATTTTCTCCCCAAAACGCACAATTTCCTGTTGTATTAATTCATGATTATCCATTACCGGCATCCAGTAAGGATTTCATCTGAATGGGGATCTTACCATATCTTTATCATGAGCCAAGCATAGCCCAAGGGAGAGAGGTACATGGTCCGAGAGAGACCTGGCCTCATATTTCATCTGTTTTACGTAACTCATATATTTTTCATTTATTAAGGCCAGATCTATCGTGGACGTCGATTTTCCAGATTTGCTTACACAAGAATAGACTCTTCTCCCTCGCCCTAAGCTGGATTCCTTACAAAACCGCCCAAAGTCCCCAATAACAAACAAGAGACATTCAGGTACATATAAGGAAAAAGGAGCCGGGATATAGACAAAGGCCAGGATACATAGTTTCTCATCAAGTTTACCGTATAAGAAGACGAGGACGCCTCGCAGACATAATCAATCGCCCTATGAATAAGGACTGTCACTCCTCTGGAATAACTAGTGAAGGTAGAGTGATAATTCTGCGGAGCCCATCCTCTGCCTACACTCCGGGAGGTCTCCTCAGCGAGATGAGTCTCCACCAAGCAGACAATGGCTGGGAGATGTCTCTGTACCAGATCAAAGACCGCCTGTCTCGTTAGTTTATCACCCAGACCCCAAACATTCCAGGTTAAGATTCTACCTAACATTAAATCAGTCAAGAGTCCCAAACCATGGGGGCTTCCAGTAGCCTCAACCCCCCTTCCCTTAACCTATGAGATGCATTGCAAGCCCCCCAATACCGTCTTTACCCCACCCCCCCACTCGTGATCCGCCACATTCTGCAACAGATTTCTCACCTAGGACCATCCCTCCTCCTCTCACTCCCACACAGCCCTGCCACTACTCCCAAACACAAGAAAAGGAGAATAGAGAAATCAAGAAAGGGAAAAAACTGAAAACAAAGAGCTACTTAGATATTATTCCGATCAAGCCAATCCGTGGCGAGATCAGGAGTATCAAAAAAAGAATCCAGAGTTTAGCTGGATAAAGAGATGAGTACTTAATATCCTTTTCCTGTAGCCGTTTTTTTAACCACAGTAAAGCTGCGTCTCTTTTCTTGGATCTCCTTGGAAAAGTCCGGAAAAAAGGACAATTTATTCCCATTGTATAAGATGTGTGGAGACTCTCTCGCCCTTCTCAGCATCATATCTCTATCTCGTGAGGCCAATATCCACCAAAAGTGCCTTCCAGGAATTGGTTTGCCCCCAGGAACTTGATGTGCCCTTTCCACCAAAAACAATGGAGAGAAATGCTCCTTTCCAAACTTCTCCAAAATCATCATTTGTATCATCTGAGCAGGTTTTTTTTTTTCCTCTATGCCCCCAGGTAGCCCCAAAATTCTCACATTACATCTCCTCGACCTTTCTTCCAGATCTACCACTTTTTTAAGCATGTTAAAGTCCATCTTTTAGGTGGAAAACTCAGTTTCAAGTTTTTTAAGTTCATTCTGTAGAACAACTGATAATTAGAGATTTTCCCAAGTCATGACGTAAAGTCATGATTTTATTAAAGACACGGAGGCGAGTATTTGCTTAACTCTTTCTTTACTGAAAAATAGCAGCAAAGACAATTGAAGAAAAAACCATAAGAATATCCATGGTAACAGCTCCACCCCTTCTACCCCTATATAAGGGACATCACTGGCTGGACACTTCCTCTTTCTTTGCAGTCTTCAACGGCGAAAACTGGACAGTAACAACCGGAACAGCAGCCGTAGAACAGTCAAACGGAACCTCTGGAAGGTGAACATCAGACGATGGATGACCAAAGTGCATCAACCTGGAGGGAAGAGAAAAACAAACATCATGGCAGCAACTCACCCAACTGCATTGCTTCCGAACAAGCACCACAGCCCAAGTACTTCACATGCCGTAACAGACAGATAAATAATATGGAACAGTATAAAGACTCTAAAAACCCAGCAGGGAGGGTGAAACAGCAATGGGCGGGAAATACTCGCCTCCGTGTCTTTAATAAAATCATGACTTTACGTCATGACTTAGGAAAATCTCTAATTTTATTACAAGACACGGAGGCTCATATTTGCAAGTTTAAAGCTGGGCAATAACTGAAGCAAACACGTGAGGATCTGGCCTGAAATAGAATTCCCGAAAGGTAGAGACTCGGGACCAATCTGCCAACCGCATGACATCCTCCAAACGGGCACCAGCCACCGACAAAGAAGTAGCCGCTGCTCCCCGCACCGAATGCGCGGTGAAGATGGAAGTATCAACACCAGAGAGGGAAAGGATCCACTTAACCCAACGGGAAAGCGTAACACTGGTAACCGGGGAAAAAGGGCGACGAAAAGAGATGAACAACTGCGGGGAATCCCGAGAGCGAAAAGCTACGGTGCGAGACTCGTACTCCCGCAAACAAGCCAAGGGGCACAGCTGCAGAGAAGAAGGAAAAGACGGGTAAGTAACCGACTTGATACCCGTCTTAGTGCGACGGGATATATTGAACAGTACCCCATGAGGCGTAAAATAAAGCGCGTCAATATCTAAAGCTCGTACGTCCGAGACGCGCTTACAAGATACTAAACAAAGAAGGGTCACCAACTTGGCAGATAACTGCCGAAGAGACAGCAATGAATTGACGGGCCAACCCTCCAGAAACCGGAGAACCGTCGCCACGTCCCAAGTGGTAGAAAAACGCGGCCTAGGAGGACGTGACAATCGAGACCCACGCAACAGACGACAGATCAACGGGTGTTGACCAGCGGGGCAACCATCAAATCCGGAATGTCTAGCAGAAATCGCCGAGCGGTAGACGTTCAGGGTACGGTAAGCTTTACCCGCCTCAAAGAGAGAAGTGAGGAACTGAAGAACCGCGACTACAGGGGCGTGAACGGGATCCAAGTCCCGTGGATCGCACCAACGAACCCAGACGTCCCAAGCCGCCTGGTAGGCTCGTCTAGTGCCTGGAGCCCAAGCCGACTCCAACAGTTGTCTGGTTGCTGTGGAAAACTCAGAGGAATCCCAGGGCCCCCTGAAACCCGGCAAGCTAGAAGCTGCAGAGAGCCGTCTAGCAGAAGAGGGTGAAGGCGACCAAAAGGGTCGAGCAAAAGCTGTGGAAACGACGGTAGGAGTCGAGGCTCCTCCGCAAGAAGATGCAGCAACTGAGGAAACCACGATTGTGTTTGCCAGAAGGGAACCACAAGGACCAACTGAGCCATCTGGCGACGGACCTGGGCGAGCACCCGAGGGATGAGAGCGAACGGAGGAAAGGCATAATGGAGAGGACCCCCCCAGTTCTGGAGGAAAGCATCCACGGCCTCTGCCTGAGGATCCGGACGCCAACTGAAGTACCTGGGCACTTGCGTGTTCAGGCGAGACGCGAACAGATCGATGCAACATGGGCCCCAAAGAGACACAATATCTCGGAAGACCCCCGGATCCAATCTCCAGTCGCTGGAGTCCGAAATGCAACGAGAACTCCAGTCGGCCAATGTGTTGTGGAGTCCAGGAATGTACTCCGCCACCACCGAAATTCCCCTGGAAAGACAAAACTCCCAAAAATCTTTGGCCAGATAGGCCAAAACCCTGGACCGCGTTCCCCCCAGGCAATTCACATAACGGACCGCAGAGACGTTGTCCATACGAAGGCGAATACACGCCCGTACGGACCCCTGAGCAAAGCTGCGGATCGCGAAAGAACCCGCTAAGAGTTCGAGGGCATTGATGTGAAGATGAGCCTCCTCCGGAGACCATGCTCCACCCGTGGATACTCCCTGACAGTGTGCTCCCCACCCCCTCAGACTGGCATCTGACTCGATGACCAGATCTGGAAGAGGACCGAATATCGCTCGACCATTCCATACCGACAAGTTGTGTATCCACCACGTCAATTCGTCCCTGGTCTCCGTGTCCAAGACAAGAGTGTCTGAATAAGAGGCCCCTGCCCGAAGGTGAGCAATCTTCAGCCTCTGTAGAGCCCGATAATGAAGAGGGGCAGGGAATATCGCCTGAATGGAGGAAGTGAGGAGACCGATCAGTCGAG
The DNA here is from genome assembly GCF_014858855.1 of Bufo gargarizans. Taxonomy (NCBI): domain Eukaryota; kingdom Metazoa; phylum Chordata; class Amphibia; order Anura; family Bufonidae; genus Bufo; species Bufo gargarizans. The sequence goes on along the minus strand of NC_058089.1, from coordinate 14,203,991 downwards.
CAAGGTGACGGAGAGATAACTGAGGAAGCAAGAGAGCATGCCGAATTTCCTTGCGTATTGATTTGACCTTGGCTAAGGGCAGACTGAGGGACTGATCCAAAGAGTTCACGGAGAAACCGAGAAACTCTACCGAGGTGTCCGGGACCAGACATGATTTTTCTAAGTTGAGAACAAAACCCAGCCCCCGAAGCAGGGACTTGGCCATCACTAAATGATACAACAGAAGGGAAGGATTCTGGGCCATGATCAGGATGTCGTCCAAATAAATAATTAGACGCACCCCTCTCGCCCTGAGCCAAGCCACTACCAGCTTCATGATCTTCGTAAAGCACCACGGGGCGGATGACAGGCCAAACGGGAGGCACGTAAACCGCCAAGTCTGGCCGTTCCATAAGAACTGCAGGAGATCTCGAGATGGAGGAGCTACAGGGACCGTTAAATACGCATCCTTCAGATCCAGTTTGACAAACCAGTCTCCCGGCAAAAGCATATCCCGGAGCAGATGGATGCCCTCCATCTTGAAATGCCTGTAGCGAACGAAGACATTGAGATGTTTGAGATTTATGACTGGCCGAAACTGGCCACCTTTCTTTTGTACCAGGAAGATACTGCTCAAAACCCCCGAGAAGGGATGGGGAGACAATTCTATGGCCCCTTTGAATAGAAGGGATGACAGTTCTGAATCTAGGAGCGACTGGTCCGAGGTCGGACCCCCCCAAACAGCGGGAAGGCCCTGAGGGGTGGATACTAGCTCGATGGTAAAACCCCGGACCGTAGACAGGACCCACTGGTCTGTGGTGATTCCTGACCACACATGGAAAAAGTGACGGAGTCTTCCCCCAACCTGCTGGGAACTCAGGGGCGGCACACAAGGAGGACTTACCATATGGGCGCCTTGAGCCCGGAGTGCCACGGAAACCTCTGGAACGGGAAGGACCTCCGCGAGACGGAAAGAAGGTGGGTTGGTACCTGGAGTCCTGCAGCGACTGTCGATAAGTATAGGAGCCACGGCCCGTGCCTTTGGGCTGAAAGTTGGAGCGGCCGGACAATCGGCCCCTAGGATTGCCGGCCCTGGAGGAAAAACGCGCCTGAAAGACGCGGCGCATGGAGCTCTGCGCTTTATCAAGGGCCGTAAAGGCGCCAACATACTTCCCCAACTCTTTTATGAAGGGGTCCCCAAACAATAGGCCTTGCGCCTCTTTCCCGGATTCAGTCAGGGATAAATTTGCCAATTTAGGCTCGATTTTCATTAAAATGGCCTTTCTTCTTTCAATGGCTATAGAAGTATTAACATTGCCAGCTAGGCAAATTGCTCTTTGGGCCCAACCGCTAAGATCCTCAGGATCTACCTGGGTGCCCGCTGCCTTAGCAGATTCGGCTAGGTCAAAAATTTTGGCCAGCGGACCTGTCATATCCAGTAATTTATCCTGACAGGCCTTTAATGCAGAGTCTAAACCTTTACGCGGGTTGAACCCCGTTTTGGCTAGAAATTGCACCACTTTTGGGTCCACACTAGGTGTCTCACAAATTTTGTGGGGGATCAGGGGACGTGGGCACTCTGCCCGAAGCTTACTGCGAGCTTCCTTGGAGAGGGGAGTACGAATCCTTGCTTCCAAATATTGCGCCACATGAGTGGCGGGAAGCCATTCTGAGGACCTAGGATGGTGTAACTGGTCCGGATTAAATAGGGGGTCACCCATGGGATCCAGAATAATGTCCTTGCCGGACTCTAAAGGGTCTGTATCGGTCCCCGCTGATTTAGACGGGTCCTCCTCAATAGCAGGATCCACTGCCACATCATGTAAATTATCTTCCCCAGAGTAAAGGGGGTAATCATCATACGCCTCCTCAACGGACTCTGCGTCCGAATCAGATACCTGCTCCGGTAAGGACCGGGCGGTCTTCCATGCACGTGCCCTTTCTGCCGGGCGTGAATTAGCTCTTTTGCGCGATTTGACTGCGCATTCATTGGATGGGCCAGAACCCACATTCACATTTGTTCTGGAGGCAGGAGGGGGCATTACAGGGTTAGTCTGAGCCCTTAGGGCCTGGGATATAGTGTGCGATAAGGACTCTGAAACTGTCCCCATAGCAGCAACTATTGCATCAGAAATAGACTGCTGGAGATTAGCAGCCTGCAATTCCTGAACAGGGGCATCATTAACCCTATGAGGGGGGGAAGGTGAGACCTGACTGGATCTTCTCACCGGTACCGAACTGGCAGGGGACACAGGGACCAAAGACATTCTTTAGATATGTACCTGAGGAGTAGGTCACCCCAACAGATAGCAGAAAAAACGCTGGTAAGAGAGCAGGAACCCGAACGAGCGATGCGGACAGCACTGTGGAGCAATGTAGCCGACGAGGAGCGCAGGAGCAAGAGCCCTCCCCTTCCACAGAAAGACCAATAGGAAGAGAGGGAGGAGAAAGATGGCGTCCGAGAATCTCGCCAAGAAACGCGAGATCTCGGCGTCTGAGGGGAGAAAAAACAAAGATGGCGCCTGAGAATCCCGTGCAACGAGACGTGAGGCGCCGAAGCCCGGGAAAACAGCGCGGGAAGGCACAGGTAAGGAGAAGGAACAATGGTAGTTAAAATGGCCGAAATATGACTAAGGGCTATGGAAAAGCGGCACCGAACAGCCGGAGACTGACCCGGTGTCACAGGGGTGAAACGGAGGGGACCGCAAGCGGCACGATTAACCCCTACAAGTCGAGACAGACCGACAGGGTACACAATAAGAAAATGGCCCTGAAAGATACCACTAGGACCCCTGTTCCCAAAGGAACTGGGGTAAAGGATATAATCCAAACACAATCTCCAAAAGGGGTACCCCTCAGAAACTAAAAAGGAGAAATCAATAAGACAAATAACATGAAAGAAATTTTAGACCACTTATCTGAGCTGGAGCAGCAAAGAAAGAGGAAGTGTCCAGCCAGTGATGTCCCTTATATAGGGGTAGAAGGGGTGGAGCTGTTACCATGGATATTCTTATGGTTTTTTCTTCAATTGTCTTTGCTGCTATTTTTCAGTAAAGAAAGAGTTAAGCAAATACTCGCCTCCGTGTCTTGTAATAAAATCCATGAGATCTTTCATTAATTTCCTGTCTATAGGTGTGATTTACCTTTTAACCTGTCCATGTGGACTGCAATACGTGGGCAAGACCACACGTGAACTGAGACGACGCATTGGCAAGCATTTATCAGACAAAACCGTGAAACATCTGTAGCACGTCACATCTGGGAAAAACATGAAGGGAACAGAGGCGCTGAGGGTTCAAGGGATTGAGCACATTAGGAAACCTATCCGTGGGGGTGACATTGACACCATGTTGCTTCGTAAAGAGACCCAATGGATCTTCAAATTACGGACAGTGTACCCGAGAGGATTGAATGAAGCAATTTCATATGCCTGCTTCATATAGTGCATTTCCATGATCCAGGATCACCCGGCTGATGTTCTAGTAATATACCTGTATTGAATGGGTATATGAGTATATCTACCATAAGCGTGTTTGTGCCCTGTATTCCCTCATTGCCCTACCCTTCGAGGAAGCCCATGGTGTGGGTTTGCTAGTCATAGCCCTGTCTGATTTTACATCCGTATCTCCTGCTTGTATTACTGTACTTGGATTTATAGGATGTATATAGGCGCATATAGGGTAGGGATTTTGATATTGCGTTCCCTCTATCTGCTATGACGGGTGCCTTATAGTGCTGTGGCGTTTTTATCCTCTTTGTTCCGTATATATATTCAGACTCTTCCCCTCTAGTTAATCCCATGTACCAGCACTGATACTTAACATACTGGATTGAATTGGCCGCATGATCGGTTCCCCCCTTACCGTTGAGCGCGTCTGCGCTCGCCTCCCGGGCTGTAATGTCCTTCCCTGACGGTCGGCTTAGTTGGGGGTCGTGTCAGTCTGACACACCTACTTTCCGAATTGGCCGCCCGTACCGACACACACACCATGGGAGGAGGGTCTTGTACTTTATCTACCCGGCGGCCGTGTACGGCCATCATAGCGCCAGTGTCCGCACGTAACAATGTGGCTTCACTGCAGCAACCTGCGCCACATGTCTTGTTGCTAAATATCCCTCATGAGGAAGCGTGGGGTAATATGCTTTGAGCGAACACGAGTTAGCAATTACAGCTATATAGTAGGCAGGGCAGGTAGTATGCTGGCTTTTCAGCTAGTACTCCGGGGGTGATTTATGCCGTGAGGGCTCCCCTTTCCCAGGTGCACCACACTGGTGTTTAATGGTAACATTGGGGAGTAGATGGCTGCCCTGGTGGCCTTCATCAGATGCCTGTATGTGATGTAGATGTATCGGCTCTAACATCGAGGAGCCTATTGTTATAATCCCAACACATTACAGGTGTTGTATTTCAGGTAGATATACGTGTAGATGGCGTATACATAAAGTCCCTCTTTACACGCTGTATGCCTGTACGCCTGTTGTACACCGATAAGGGTGGATTAGCCCATTTGATACAGTGTTTCTTAATAAAAAAATTGGTTTTAACGTTCTATCAGGCTGTGAATTAATCAACTTTAGTGTGTTCCAAGTCATTCTGTAGAACACCCACGGACTTTTCTATAGTAGTAACTCTGTCCCGAATCTTCGAGACATCATCCCTTATAAAGACCACATCGGACTGAATTGTCCCAAGCTGCACTGAAATGTCACGTATTAACTCCCCATATTTTTTTCACTGCAATCAATATTTATTTTAAAGGGGCAGAATCAGCGTTGGATAAATCTCCCTTCTCCCTGTTCAAACTTTGCAGATTCCAAGGGTTTCTGGCCTGGTTTTAACCTAGAAAAATCCGCTAAGTGCCTATTTTGCTTAGGACCCATTTTTTTCTTCCTTCATCTTTTTCCTTCCTCTTTACCCTCCTCAGTGAGGCTCAGTAGACGCAGTACACGGATTCTTCTCAGTGAGGCTCAGTAGACGCAGTACACGGATTCTCCTCAGTGAGGCTCAGTAGACGCAGTACACGGATTCTCCTCAGTGACGCTCAGTAGACGCAGTACACGGATTCTCCTCAGTGAGGCTCAGTAGACGCAGTACACGGATTCTCCTCAGTGACGCTCAGTAGACGCAGTACACGGATTCTCCTCAGTGACGCTCAGTAGACGCAGTACACGGATTCTCCTCAGTGAGGCTCAGTAGACGCAGTACACGGATTCTTCTCAGTGAGGCTCAGTAGACGCAGTACACGGACCCTCTTCAGTGAGGCTCAGTAGACGCAGTACACGGACCCTCCTCAGTGAGGCTCAGTAGACGCAGTACATGGACTCTCCTCAGTGACGCTCAGTAGACACTGTACACGGACCCTTCTCAGTGACACTTAGTAGACACTGTACACGGACTCTCCTCAGTGATGCTCAGTAGACACTGTACACGGACTCTCCTCAGTGACACTCAGTAGACACTGTACACGGACCCTCCTCAGTGACACTTAGTAGACACTGTACACGGACTCTCCTCAGTGACACTGTACACGGACTCTCCTCAGTGATGCTCAGTAGACACTGTACACGGACTCTCCTCAGTGACACTGTACACGGACTCTCCTCAGTGAGGCTCAGTAGACGCAGTACACGGATTCTCAGTGAGGTTCAGTAGATGCAGCAGTACACGGACTCTCCTCAGTGACACTCAGTAGACGCAGGACACGGATTCTCCTCAGTGAGGCTCAGTAGACGCAGTACATGGACTCTCCTCAGTGACGCTCAGTAGACACTGTACACGGACCCTCCTCAGTGACACTTAGTAGACACTGTACACGGACTCTCCTCAGTGATGCTCAGTAGACACTGTACACTGACTCTCCTCAGTGACACTCAGTAGACACTGTACACGGACCCTCCTCAGTGACACTTAGTAGACACTGTACACGGACTCTCCTCAGTGACACTGTACACGGACTCTCCTCAGTGATGCTCAGTAGACACTGTACACGGACTCTCCTCAGTGACACTGTACACGGACTCTCCTCAGTGATGCTCAGTAGACACTGTACACGGACCCTCCTCAGTGACACTTAGTAGACACTGTACACGGACTCTCCTCAGTGACACTCAGTAGACACTGTACACGGACCCTCCTCAGTGACACTTAGTAGACACTGTACACAGACTCTCCTCAGTGACACTGTACACGGACTCTCCTCAGTGATGCTCAGTAGACACTGTACACGGACTCTCCTCAGTGATACTCAGTAGACACTGTACATGGACCCTCCTCAGTGGACACTCAGTAGACACTGTACATGGACCCTCCTCAGTGACGCTGTACATGGACTCTCCTCAGTGACACGCAGTAGACACTGTACATGGACCCTCCTCAGTGACTCTCAGTAGACACTGTACATGGACCCTCCTCAGTGACTCTCAGTAGACACTGTACATGGACCCTCCTCAGTGACTCTCAGTAGACACTGTACATAGACCCTCCTCAGTGATACTCAGTAGACACTGTACATGGACCCTCCTCAGTGGACACTCAGTAGACACTGTACACGGACCCTCCTCAGTGACGCTGTACATGGACTCTCCTCAGTGACGCTGTACATGGACTCTCCTCAGTGACACTCAGTAGACACTGTACATGGACCCTCTTCAGTGACACTCAGTAGACACTGTACATGGACTCTCCTCAGTGACGCTGTACATGGACTCTCCTCAGTGACGCTGTACATGGACTCTCCTCAGTGACACTGTACATGGACTCTCCTCAGTGACACTCAGTAGACACTGTACACGGACCCTCCTCAGTGACGCTGTACATGGACCCTCCTCAGTGACGCTGTACATGGACTCTCCTCAGTGACGCTGTACATGGACTCTCCTCAGTGACGCTGTACATGGACTCTCCTCAGTGACACTGTACACGGACCCTCCTCAGTGACACTCAGTAGACACTGTACATGGACCCTCCTCAGTGGACACTCAGTAGACACTGTACATGGACCCTCCTCAGTGACGCTGAGAACTTTCCTAATAAGGCTGTTTCCCTAATAAAGTATATTACAAAAATGTTTTAATGTCTTTATCTCTACATGATATTAAAAATAAACTGAACCCACAAATACAATTTAAGGCTGTTCTGGGTGGTGGCATCATCCTTCTTGGTTTGCCCTATGCCCCCTACAGAATGTTAGCTCCCATGAACCCTCTTCCTCTTTAGACCCTTCTAGCTGCTGCCCCTTGCCTGTAGTCTCGAAAGTTACTGCTAGGTCTTACTGTGGCTTACAAGGCTCTTACTGCACTTCTAAAGAACCCCCACAAATGCTGTATTTGCTGTCCGCTACCTCTGTTCCTGAACCCTTATCTGGCAGCGCCAGGCCACAGCGTCAATTTCTCTCCTCCCTCGGGCTCAATCCTCTCACTGCCCCTCAGAGGAGAGGTAAAGGCACTTTGCAGATACCTCTCTCCAGTACTCTCTGTCCCCCATCACAACCCAAGCAACTGGGTTGTAGCTCAGCTGCTTCTGGGAACCGTTCCTGTGGCTCAGTGCAGGGCAGTGGCTCCACTCCTCCGAGCCAGAGTGCCTTCTGATTTGCAACTAGTGTAGCCATTGCCACCAGTGAATTTGGCAGAAACCAGCCTGCAAAGACTGGTGAGCTCAGTAACCCTACCAGTCTCAGCTGGGGCACATGGTGAGACTACTCCTCAGCCTACTTTCTCATCCAGATTATGTACACACTGAGGCAGAGGTCCTGCTAGTTACAAGAGGTCATGGTCATACTCTGTTCTGAGTATCCGTTGAACTATCAGCCTTAGTGCCTCAGTCAAGTGTCCCAGCATTCTTATACTAGAAGTTGCTGGGTTTGTTTAGACATTCATAAAGCAGGAGACACTCAGAAAGCTCTAGGGAGCATTCAGAGGCCTGTTCCTCCTCCTCTTCAGATCTAAGAGGTCAGCCCCATCATAGCAGATGGAAGCATGGTGACAGGCCACAGATCATCACACCAAAAACTACATGGTCAAAGTCAAGATCCTCCAGCAATGGCTACTTCTACTCCGCAGCCTTCTGTCCAGTCTATCGGGGCTCCACCTTCAATGCAGTCTAGAGGTGAGTTATCTTGCCTTTGGGCATAGTCTACAGGCCCCGAGGGATGCTGAATGTTTTAAACAATGTTACGTCACAATAAAAAGTGTGGGTATTTCCCCAGAGACGGATGAATCGCTGACTGTGCCGGATCATTAACTAGTCTGTATGATGGTCAGGGATTTATATTTTAGCAAGGGTTGTGCCTTTAAGGACAGGTATCTAATGAGTTAAAAGAATTCTAACTGTAAATTTGTAGATTTCTGGTCTTTGGCATCAGTGGAGCAACCCACGACTGAGAAAGAAAAATGGTTTGACAAACCTGACGTTAAAAAGCCAAAGTTGCAAAAACCTTTGGAAATTGTCTTAATGCTTTGCACTTTACGTCAACACAGTCTAAAGGACTTTTGAGGTTTTTCTACACCATGACACGATACAGCAAATATTGCTTACATATAGCACAGGTTATAGTCCTGGTGGCACTAAGATAAGACCCTCACTAAGGGGAGAACACTTCAAAGGCATTCCGTTCTGATCCGTCCTAACAGAGTTGAATAGACCAAAACACGGAAACCAGCGTTCCGCCACAGTGCCATTATTTTGGACGGGAACGAAAGTCCTAAAAGGAAATGTAACCTAATTAATCAACAATTTTGCTGGTGTGAATATGGAGCCTGTGGTCATCTGGAATCCGTTGAGTCTAATAAAATTATCCTGACCTACGTATAAATTGAATATTTGGCTTGTTTATTGGAGACCTTGTCCATTTCTGTCTGATGGAATGAACAAAGAATGTTTGTGGAAGACTTTGTCCATTTTATTGGATAGACTAAACAAGGAGAAATGTCTGAAATATGTGGACCAGGCCTTGTCCCATTTAGTTGATGGATGCTAAATGAACCAGAACTTGCATGGAAATGTGTGCAGGAGAGTTAGCACTGTCTGCATCGTTGGTCTTGGGATTGTGATTTATTGCGGATTTGAGCACTGGCCCCTCTAGGGTTCACAATAACAAGGTATGCACAGTGACCATTATGGATGGCATAAACCGGCCTCATTCCATTAGGTGGGGAAGCTCTTTGGTTAAAACACTATAAAAGCTGGACCTTTTCAGCAAGCAGTTGGAGTTCACCTCTGAAGGAGACGTCCCCTGTGTAGCAAAATTGGTGTTCCCAATCGAGTCTCCATTGGTGATGTAAGTACCTTCAGTCTGGATGGAGTCAGGACTCGAGATGAAGTGTGGATGTAATTATGTGTTGTGTTTTATCTAACCCTTGTTCTTTATATTTAACTAATTTGCTAAAAGGACGTCCATTTGCCCGGTTAACACTATTCCCATAATAAATGTACTTATATTATTTTACTATTCTTAAAGGGGTGCGTGGAGTCTCTCTTTAGAGAGGATCTGAACCCGAAATGGTGTATTTGTTAGCAATACATTCTCTGAGTCTCCCCTCCTCTGTGTCAGGCCAAAAAACTAAATAATCCTTCACTAATTATAACTGAGGTAAAATGTTCGATTAAGGGCCCTTGCACATGACCATATGCCCTCCGAGACATACAGTCCATGAGCGGAGCGGCATTGATCGTGCGCACAGGAGTACACACCATTGTAGATTACAACGAAGCTGAGCACGTCGGGCCGCCCGCGGGGCTATTGTCCCGCACTCATATGATCTTATATCAATAGCCCCGCGGGCGGCCCGACGCGCACAGCATCGTTGTAATCTATGATGCTGTGTACTCCTGTGCACACGATAAATGCCGCTCCGCTCACGGACCGCATGTCTCGGAGGGCATACCATTCGCGTGCAAGGACCCTAATTCAATCAATTTTGATCATAATCCCCCAGGCCTAGCCAGGGTCCACAGGGGTCCAACTCTTATCTGCGACAGTGGCAGACTAGGCAGTGACTTCCAGCCCATTATCAGCTTTGGGCTTATGTTTTCTAGTTAAACCATGTTTAAAACATAAAATCCTGGAAAAATGTAATGTTGCTGATGCTCACTCACATTTTTATTGGAATTGTTTCAGGGACCAGCACCCACCAGTGAATCAGGCCGGACATTCCTGCCCCCCCCCCCCCCCCCCCCACCATTCCCTAAGATCCATTCTGAAGTCATCTGTCGCAGCCCGGACAAGTCCGTTTCTACACTGAACAAAAATATAAAAAGGCACACTTTCGGTTTTGCTCCCATTTTGCATGAGCTGAAACATTTTCTACATACGCAAAAGACCAATGCGTAAAAGGAAAGCTCTGGCCATGTGCCCAATTTAGAGACCCAGAAGTTAAATGGGGCAGACCCGTCAGTCAGTACGAGCAGATGTGTGCACACGTACTCTTCCACCATGTTGCTGAAATGCTGCCCCCTGCTAAGATGGTCTGTATCAGATGGTGGTGCTGGTTGTTGTTGCATGCTGACGAAGGTTTTTTTTACATTTCGGCCATGCAAACCCTCTCTTTTGAGGTGGTGCTGGTGCCCCAGCTGCATTGGCGACTTCCTCCTCCTTGTTCTCCCACTGAGCCCCCCTGTCAGTAGTGTGTCTACAAGCGCGAGTTGTATTCACACTTCTGCCGATCACACTACAGTGACGGAAGTAAGGACGGCACGTTGTCCTTGTAGTGGGGATCCAGTAGGGTGGCCGCCCAGTAATCAGCACTTGTAACAATCAGTGCAACTCAGTGGTCATTGCGGAGACACTGCAGCATGTAGTCGCTCATGTGTGCCAGGCTGCCCAGAGCCAACGACAAGCTGTCCCTGGTGGGAGGTGTATCGTCTGTGTCCTCTTTATCCCCCAGCCACACTCCAGTGATGCCCGTGAGCTGCTTTGGGTGCTACCCTGCTGTGAACACGGTTCCTTCTCATCATCCAAAACTCTGCCCTGGCTGGACAGTTGTGTACCTGGTCTCTGTTGGTGCAAGAACCCGCCCTCCGAGCCACATGTGGACGACTGGCCTGATAACCGTGAGAATGATCCCTCTCCCTCCTGTGCCACCACCTCATCCATCATCGCCTGAAGCGTTTTTTACAAGGAGGTATAGAAGTGGGATCGTAACACTGATGACTGTGTCATCAGCGCTGGCCATGTTGGTGGAGTACTCGAAGCAGCGCAACACGGCACACACGTCCCTGCATGGAGGCCCAATGGTGCTGTTCCCCAGAGCGACTCACCTGTGCGTGCTGAAACTCCACTATCACCTGCGGCTGGTCGCACAGTCTCTCCAGCATGTGCAAGGTAAAGTTCCACCTTATGGTATATGTCACATATAGGGCGGTGAGCGGGAAGGCTGAAGTTACGCTGCAACGCAGACAGGCGAGTAGTGGCAAGATGAGAATGCCAAAAGCACGGACCGATGGCCCGCACTTTCTACAGCAGCTCTGACGTATCGTGGTAATTTTTCAGGAACCTCTCCACCAAATTCAGAACACATGCCAAGCAAAGGATAGCCGTCAAACTGGCTAGGCCCAGAGCTTCTATGATATTTCGCATACCACCAGGCCAGGCTTGAGGCTCAGCGGCACCATCCACTCATCGGTCTGTTCTTTCATGCCTGCCCATAGCTCCTGTGCAGTGTGGGGTCTTTCCCCCAAACATATGATTTTCAGAACACCTGTTGTCGTTTCCCCCTGGCCGTGCTGAAGTTGGTGGTGTAGGTGTTACGCTGACATGATGAGAAGGCGGTAGAGGAGGAAGCAGAGTTGGAGGAGGAGGCACCGAGAAACGTCCAGCAATCTTCGGTGGCAGTAGGAAATGCGCCAAACCGCTTTCTGCTTCAGGCCCAGCCACCACTACATTTACCCAGTGGGCAGTTAGGGAGATAGAACATCCCTGCCCATGCTTACTGGTCCACGTATCGCTGGTTATGTGGACCTTGCCACTGATGGTGTTGCGCACGCACATCTGATTTTGTCTGCTACTGGTTTGTGCAGTGCTGGGATGGCCCGTCTGGAAAAGTAGTGGCGGCTGGAAACCACCTACTGTGGGATAGCCACCGCCATAAGTTTTTTTTTTTTAAAGTGTCCGTCTCTACGAGACTGAATGGCAGCATTTCAAAGGCCAGGCATTTGGAAATGCTGGCATTCAGGGCCAGGGATCGCGGGTGGGGTGCTTCCTCTTACTCTCCAGTGTTTGGGGGATGGACAGCTGAATGCTTTCTTGATGCTCGGTGACACTGCTGGTGGTGTTGTCACCTCTCTTTGTGGGGTGCCAGGTGGCCCTGTCACTCCATAGGGTCAGGAAGAGGCCGAGACTGCAGCAAAAGAGGGAGCAGAAGCCTCAGATCTTTTGTGGTTCTTCAGGTGTCTACTTTATTGTAGCTCGTGCTTTGCGGTTAGATGCCGGATCATGCAGGTGGTGCTCAGGTTTAGAACATTTATACCTCGTTTCAGGCTCTGACTGCACAGCATGCAAATCACCTATGTCTTGTCATCAGCACATTGCCTAAAGAACTACCATGCCAGGGAACTGCTTTGAGTTGGCTTTGGTGTGCTCTGTCCCTTGGCGCTGTGGGCAGTAGCAGGCGTACTGGCAAGGGGCCGGCCGCTGTGATTTTGCACCTTGCTCCCTCTTTTACTATGTGGCTGGCGCTGTATAACCACCACCTATTCCTATAAACGTCATATGGACTCCCTCCATGTGGGGTTTAACCTCATCATCTGCCAGCCACTCCTAACCTCTGCCCTCCTTGCCAGTCTACACACTGCAAAAAGCCGCAGCCGCTGGCACCTGTGTTTCGTCATCAGAGACGTGCTGCGGTGGTCCTCATCCTCAAACATAAGTGTTGGGCATCAGTGCTCTCAATCTCTTCCACTTCTGGGGCAAGGCTAGGTGGATGGCCCATGGAACCCCCGCCAGCAGAGTCATCAAATGATTTGGGGCTCAGACTGGCTGATTTGCAAGGTGGAAGACAGATGCCAATGGGCCACAGATGCAAACCCTGACCATGTGAAGGATCTGGAGGCACTCTCAGCCATCCAATCTACTACCGCCTCTACTTGTTCTGGCTTCACCTTTCGTACAGCGGTACTTGCGCCTATAAAATTATGCAGAACGTCCTGTCACGAACAATTGTATTTCTGTCATGGATGTAAAGGAGGTGTATTTCACAGTTCAGGTCCCTCATCCCTACTCACTAGACATAGACCTACCAGAATGACTGACATGCAAATACTAGGCAAACAGTGTCAGAACCAGGAGAGATGGATATAGCCAACACAACAGACAAGTGGTTCATCCAGAAACCGTCCACAGTCAGAATTCAAGGAGAATCAGTAGAAGCCAATGGCCAGAAAACAAGCAAAGTTCGATAAACAGAGGGTAGACGAGCAGGTGTTAAGTTCAGGTACAAAGAATAGAGGTGCAAACCCAGCCAGAAGAGTTCATGCTATTACAGGTGATCACAATCACCAAGTAGCAGTTTTATATCCCCGTACAGCTATGGGATAGGAAGCTGAGCCAGGAACCTGATTAGCACATCTTCCAGTTGACTGGTCTCCCAAGACAACAGTTTTGTGGATCCTTGGCCACCCTTAGGTATCTCAAAGAGCATCTTATTGTCCTGGTCATCTATCACTGGGCTTCTGTCAAGCAAATGTGACTTGGAGGGTAAGTAGCTCAAATAGTTTCAGGTTCGCCAGGAAGTAGTGGCTCTCGGCAAGCTGAATAGCAACTTACAGTCCTTGTAATCCATCTGGAGAGTGCTTTGAGTGCCACGCTTATCCAAGTTAATTGCCTCAATCTGTTTACACTTTTGAGCTTTCTTCCAAGAACCAGAAAAGGTGAAGTCTGGTCCCAAGGGTCATTGGAAAGTGATGTAGATCTATGCAGAAGTTGGACAGCCGTGTGACTGTTACCGTACAGGTCTCTGGACACGATTAGTGGACCATTTATTAAACAGATTGTTGGACGGTAACAAGAGGCTGATACTACACAAGATGCCATGGAGCAGGCCTTTTAGGTGATCGTACCTTGGGCTGCTGTGGTGGTCCATGGGAGGATCTCCTCCTGCTCTTCATATCATTGAAAGACCTTATGAAGAAGCATTTGGGGTGAATCATAAAGAGACAAACAACTGTTTAACTAAAGTGCAAAGTCCTGAATCATTGCTAAAAGAGAACGTGTGACCGACGCCCCAGCTTACCCATATATCCATGAATCTGATTTTATTTAGTTGTATATGAGGTTAATAGTAATTTATGGGAAGGGTGAAGTCTTGCTGGGCCCACCTGTCTCACAGCTTAGTGGGGCCTATAGGCGGCAGCATCGCCCTCTCAAACCCCGATGACTCAAGAAAGTTCTAATGTGAGAGATGGCCTTATACCCCTATGTCAGTGAAGGCCAGCCTCCGGCACGCCAGCTGTGGCGAGACTACGACTCCCAGCATGCTCCATCCATTTCTATGGAGTTGTAGTTTTACCGCACCTGGATTGCTGGAGGTTAGCCGTCACAGCCCTATATAGAGTTCGCTCCCATGATCCCCCTTCTGGATGCCAGCAGCTTGGAGTCATCCCCACATAATGTAGCTTTGAACTTGAATAAGGTCTGTTGTTCATTTTGGGGAGTTAATTGTAATGTTATATCCAATAGTTTTTTTTATAGTTTTAATCATTTTTGTCTGTTTTAGAGGTCACAGCTGGCTGCTGTTAGAGGGTGCTGTCCGGCTCTAGTCATCGTGATGTCACCAGGAAGCTGCCTGCGGTAACCTGGCTTTTGGGGTGAATGATAAATATCTATTTGCTGTGAATTCTCGTTTAACATGCAAGGTCCTCAACCTGCTGTAAATTCATAAAGCTGTGAGTGACCAGCACTTGACCCTGATGTCTTACTCCGTTACATGTACATTCTCAGACATCTCTGTCCATATCCAAGACTTACAAATGAAAGAACGCCATGGCCAAAGTCAGTACTTAACATGGTCCATAACAGACAGTTACAGCGATAGCATTTCCCTCACTTTACTACAGAGTTCCCACCATCAAGGATGTTATGTCCAATTTTGCATCATATTGCCAAAAATATATTCCTTCTTGGCCCAACCGTAGCTGGCTTATAAACCCCTTAGCTAAACACTAGATTGCCTATGAAAACAGGAATTTAAAGGACCCGACCTGTCCTCATGTAATCAGTGGGGGTCTCACAAGTGATAAGCTGTTTAAAGAGGCTGTAAGGAGTGTTCCGGTGACTGCTGCACCCTGCCAAGCACAGCGCCATCCTCTGGAGAGCAGCATTCAGACGCATTCTATTAAACTGAACTGCACCTAGGCCGTGAGACAGATAGGGTTTGCTGCAAAGAGAGTACGGCCTCCTTAGGCTGGTTTCACAAGGGCGTTGCAGGAAAAGATGCGGTGCATTGCGGGAACATGCGCGATTTTTCCCAGCAAGTGCAAAGCGTTTTAATGCGTTTTGCACGCGCGTGAGAAAAAAAATAAAAAAATCAGCATTTTTCATAGCCAGTTTTCTGTAGATTTTATTATTTTCCCTTATAACATGGTTATAAGGGAGAATAATAGCATTCTTAATACAGAATGCTTAATAAAATAGGGATGGAGGGGTTAAAAAAAATAAAAAAAATAATTTAAAGGGAACCTGTCACCCAAAAATCGCCTATTAAGCTGTTTACAGTACCTTATAGTGCTGTATAGTCGTTTCCTGATGCACTTTTTGTTAGTTTTGCAGCATGTATGCTCAGTCAGAAATCGATGTTATATTCAGCTGCTGCCCCGTGCTTCAAGTCAGGCTTGAAGTCACGGGGGCAGCGGCCTCGGCGTCTTACATGGCCCTCTCCCCGCCCCCTGCCTCTGTGACTGACAGCCGAAATCCGATTCCGGGACCGCGCTCAACGGCCGCATGCGCAGTAAAGGGCGGCAGGAGCGCGGTCCCGGCTGCCGCGCGTACTACGCGCCGTCTTACTTTCGCCGCACTGCGCATGCGCCCGACATCCTGTATCAAATGCGCCCAGATGCCGGGCGCGGGCGCGTTTGATACAGGATGTCGGGCGCATGCGCAGTGCGGCGAAAGTAAGACGGCGCGTAGTACGCGCGGCAGCCGGGACCGCGCTCCTGCCGCCCTTTACTGCGCATGCGGCCGTTGAGCGCGGTCCCGGAATCGGATTTCGGCTGTCAGTCACAGAGGCAGGGGGCGGGGAGAGGGCCATGTAAGACGCCGAGGCCGCTGCCCCCGTGACTTCAAGCCTGACTTGAAGCACGGGGCAGCAGCTGAATATAACATCGATTTCTGACTGAGCATACATGCTGCAAAACTAACAAAAAGTGCATCAGGAAACGACTATACAGCACTATAAGGTACTGTAAACAGCTTAATAGGCGATTTTTGGGTGACAGGTTCCCTTTAACTCACCTTAATCCACTTGTTCGCGCAGCCCGGCTTCTCTTCTGTCTTCATCTTTGAGGAAAAGGACCTGTGGTGACGTCACTGCGCTCATCACAGATGGATCATGTGATGAGCGCAGTGACATCACCACAGGTCGTTTTCCTCACAGATCATCAAAGAAGAAGACAGAAGAGAAGCCGGGCTGCGCGAACAAGTGGAGGTGAGTAAAAAATGTTTTTATTAACCCCTCCATCCCTATTGTACTATGTATTCTGTATTAAGAATGCTATTATTTTCCCTTATAACCATGTTATAAGGGAAAATAATAATAATGATCGGTTCTCCATCCCGATCGTCACCTAGCAACCATGCGTGTAAATCGCACCGCATCCGCACTTGCTTGCAATTTTCACGCAGCCCATTCACTTCTATGGGGCCTGCGTCGCGTGAAAAACGCACAATATAGAGCATGCTGCAATTTTCATGCAACGCACAAGTGATGCGTGAAAATCACTGCTCATGTGCACAGCCCCATAGAAATAAATGGGTCCGGATTCAGTGCGGGTGCAATGCGTTCACCTCACGCATCGCATCCGCGCGGAATACTCGCCCGTGTGAAAGAGGCCTTAAACCGCCGATTGCCAGGGGTCCTAGGTGTCAGACCCCACAGAGCTGAGGATAGGTCATCAGTATAAAACCCCTAATCCCAATAACTACCTAAAGCGTACCTGACATTGAAGGTGATTTGCAGAAGAAGTTGCTGTGTGTTACAACATCACAACTGTCCATTATCTGACTTGTGTTCTGTATTTACCCCCAGGCTTCATCTCAAGTTGCCAGTTTTCCATGAGATAGTGGGTGAAGACAAGCTCCTGTGATGTCTCCCATATACAACACACAGAAGAGGGGACCCTGCTCCCCCATCTCTCTGCAGCAGCGGCTTGTAGGACATCATACAGCAGTACTGAGAAGAGACAGAGAACTGACCTAAACTGCAGCAGCATCTCTGCCTGTCTCTCTCCCTCTGCTTCCTTCTTCCAATCCACTTTCTACAGACTTCCATGGGAAACAGCTGTAAAATCTATCAGTGAGCTGATTTACCGTCTTGTCTCTCGAGGTGGATTGCAAGGGACTGATCCATGCAGAAGAAGATGTAGCTCATAGGTATTTCTTACATTTGCCTGGAATTTGGCGGCGACTACACAGCCTCCTCTCATAGGTCATCAGTCTGCACAACAGAGACTAAGGGCCATTAAAATGCATCACAGTTGCAATAAAAAGTGAACCTTTTGGTTCTGTTTTCCTAAGGCACAATTATTAAGAAACTAAACGAATAGCACAGAGATAGTTGTACTGCTCCTGTAACCATTCACAGTGCACGGGAAAAGTAAGTGAACCCGGGCCTTCAGCCAGCTGCAGTCACCTCTACCAAATGTTTCCTGTACCTCCAATACTTTACAGGTCATCAATATGTCTGGGGTGCCTTGTGTGTACAACCCTCTTCAGGTCATGATGCAGCATCTGGATGGGGTTTAGGTCAGGACTCGGCCATTCCAAAATCCAGAACCATTCTTTAGTTAAAGAGAGTCTGTCGGCCAATGTCCTCATAATAACCGACTAGAATCCCATTATGGTTTACAATGGTAACCCTTGATAAGGCGGGTTTACACTGCACGATGTAGCCGCGTTCCTTCCCGGCAGTCGGCTGCTCGCTCAGCGGAGGAGACACACTTGCATGCAGCGATCTTCTCCACAGTAGGAGGACAAGGGATGGCTAGAACGAGTGTTTGCAGTAACGGTCATTTCCAATAACTCGTGTAAATTCACCTTTAGCGTTTGTGGCTGTGATGTGAGGGGAAAAGTTGGAAGAGAGATGCAAATGATAATGGCTATTTTTGCTGTAAGTGCCCCTTTGGAGTTACTGGTCAAGAACTCCTCTCCTGGCTTTCAGCAAGTGCTCTGCTTATGTCACCCTGCTCCCGAAATCCTGCGGGGCCCAGGGATCTACTTGCACTTACTATTATCCCTGGACGCCGCGCCGTTCTCTGGTATCTTCGGGGACTTGGTTATAGTAGGCGGAGTCTGCCCTTGTTCTGCTGGGCGTCTCCTTCTCCTAGGCTGTAGCGCTGGCCAATCGCAGCGCAGAGCTCACAGCCTGGGAGGAGGAGACACCTAGCAGAACAAGGGCAGACTCCGCCTACTATAACCAAGTCCCCGAACATACCGGAGGACATAACGGGAGAACGGAGCGGCGTCCAGAGATAATAGTAAGTGCAGTGAGATCCCTGGGCGCCGCTGTATATGGCATGATACTTAGTTCACAATGTCAGGATCGGTGAAAGGTCCTCTTTAAGGCCTCTTTCAGATGAACACAATCTGCGTGGAAGCGAGATTTTCCATTATGGACACTGCTCCGTTACCTGGATCACACAGCATTGTAATGATTAATACTTCAGTGCCTCTCTGCCCGACCTTTCTTCCACAGAATTATACCGACAGCATTATGGCAGAGACTGAATCGAACAGGGTCCATAATGGGAAATCCCACTCCCACACGGACTGTGTTTCCTGTACTGAACACATGATGTCTGGAGGCCCCCTATAATATACCATTCCTCCGTTAAGCGGAGTGAGGCTGTCCCATGTGTCTGATGGCGGTCTCCCATCCCACTCACAATGACAGCAGTTTCAGCATTACACACATTTATTCCGCTTTCTTGAATGAACCAATGAAATTCGGTAGATCTATGAATCATCGGTGTCCATAGAAAATGCATCCGGATGAGCTGTGGCCGGTGCACAGAACCATGGAGTGTCCGGCTCCGCATCCGATCAGCTCCACTCTGCCGGGAGCCTGGAGGCTGACCGCTGCTGGAGCAGGGACCGCGTCTTCATCGCTGTTTCCACACATCCCATGCTCGTTCCATCCCCAGGAATAAACCGCATTCCCTGAATACAAAGAAAGAGCCACTTGGCACAAGACCTTCACAAAAATGAAAGGCAACACAGCTCGTCATTACAGGGAGAAGGGATTCACAGTAAAAGTCGGAGATCAGGAGAAGTCACAAGACTTTGCGAAAAGCAAATTCATGAAAGTGAAAAATGCAAATGGTGAATAAGCAGAAACTACGGGACCGTCCTTCAGAAGAGACAAGAGCCGAGAAAGGTCTCGACTGTACGAGAAATGTCACCTGCAGACGGGGTCTCATCACCTCTGGTCATTGGGTCCGTCCTTGTCACTATTTCTTACACTGACCGTCCAGTCTCCAACCCAGGCGGCCATTCTGAAAGAACTCACCGACTCTTTTGGTCACTGCTGCCGGATGGAGTCTTCAGCCGCCATTGATGTCAGCAGCCTGTCCACACCATTAGTCTAGGACCTCTAACCGTTAAGCTTGTCATACACATTGGCCGAACCTGCAGCTTTCAGCATCTTCCGACAGACAGGTCGAGCATTTTGATTTGGCAGGTAAGCCACCAGCGTGTATATCTCAGGAGGGTCTGTAGAGAGCTGACGGCCACCACTAATCGCATGTGTGTGGCCGGCCTTAGCCAGGACGCTTTACAAGGGGTTCTCCGGGCTTTTAATATTGATGACCTATGCCAATCAGTTAGCTGTATGAAGGCAAGGCACGCAGCGTCTCTTCATACGGCTGAGCTGCGGGGGTCCCAGGTATCTGATAGTGGTCCTGAGGATAGGTCATCAATAGTAAAACCCCGGAGAACCCCTTTTAAAGGGGGTGTCATTTCATCCAATCTGCAGCGCGTCAATTCATATCGCAGGTTTTGCAATAAAAGCAGTGGAGGACACGCTGCAATCCCGTCAGCCATGTTCCCCATAATAATAAAAACAAACAGTCCATTTCAGGCTGTTTGCTTCTTGATCCGCCGCCGATTTTCTGCCACACGTGGACGTACCCTAATAGTTATTTCTGAAATTGGTGGAAGAGAGGCAAGCTGGGTTAATGGAGTATTAAAAAGGGGTTTCCGGGTGATTAAAATTGACAAACTAGCCTCAGGTCATCACTTAAATGTGACCGAGCTACGGCTTGGCCCTGTGACATCACTGGGCGAGGAAGGGACACTGCACCCCATGAGTACCGTGGCATTTTCAAACAGCAGATCGGCAGGGGTGGCAGAACGCCACCATCATCAAAGTTAGACACCCAGAAAACCGCTTTCCGGTCTGCAGTCCCACATAGCGAGCAGCTTTTCTGTGGGCTCGGCCCAAACCCCTCACAAAGGGGTCTTCAGTTGTCATGATGACCCTACTGCCCGTTTGTTCACCAGCTCTGCGTCCTGCACTGACCGCTGCAGTCACTCATTGCAATATACGCCAAGGTCACAGGAAACACCTTCATATCATTCCGTCTTCCCTTGGTCTCCTCCCAGGCTGTTCATAAAAGCCACCCGTTACAGAATACCCACATCTAGTGAGAAATATTAGAGGACTGCAGTCTGGAGATCAATGTCAAATCCCTGGATAATTTGGCCCCTGACCTTGAGCGCAGCAGCTCGGTGATTTCTGGTGCCAGCTCCTGATAATGAGATTTTCAGCGGCGCTCTGCTTCCCCCTCGTGGTTAACCACTGAGCCTCGGAGGAACGTTCCCATTTATGCCCCGGATCTGCTCCGCAGCAGCACAATCTTCTGTTACCTTCCATTCTGCAGCGGTCACTGGGAAACGTATGGTTTACACAGACGGGAATTTACGGAGATTACTTATGGAATCCGGAATAATACAGATGAAATTCCAGAGCTCGACCTTCACGTGTCAGACAGAAACCAGTGTACCCAACAGGAAATGTGCCAGAGGACATCCCCACCCATCCCTCGGTGGGCCTGATGTGACACCTTTCAATACATTGCAGTTTAAAGGAAATGTGTCCCCAAAAATGTTATCTGCCAGTTAAAAATCAGGTAGCGACTCGTCTCCATTTTTTCTAACCTGTTTTTATTTTCTGATTGTAGATTTTTTTAAATTCTATTTCCTTAACATTATTATGGGGGCAGCCACCCTGAACATTATTATGGGGGCGGCCATCTTGCCTGAGATGCTTTTAACAGCATCCACACAGCATTAAAAAAAAATTGCATTATGGCAGCCCCATGGGCCATAGACACAATGGACAGGAGGGGCCCTCATTGACCTCTACGGGAGAGTCTTCTGGGCATGCTATTCTAATCCTGCCTGTAAAGATAGTATCTCTGTGTATAGATAAGACGGCATCCACCATTGACAATAGGCCATATCACAGCTTATCTACTCCACCTCCCTGCACAATGACCTCTGCCGAGTCCTGCCCGCCGAGGACTAGCTTTACCTGTAAATCCATAACTTCTCCTAGAAACAAAGAGTTACACGGGGGCAGGTAACAAAACTTACCGCATAATGCCAGGTTATGTTCTGACCCGCAGGCAACCTGTGAAGCAAAAGAAAGAAACTTTAACAAATTGCTTGGGGGACATGAGCGGGGTCGTCAACGGTTAGAAAATTATATATATATATATATATACACACACAAACGAAAAACGGAACAGCACCTCCTGAGACAAATCGCGGGTGCAGGCATACCGGGCAATAATACAATAAACGAAAAAAGTAGCAGCACACCACTATATGCACCAAGACTGGACAAACAAATACATGTATGAACAGGGTCAAATAAATGACAGCAATACTTACTGCAAATGCAGTAAAGAAGCTCTTAGCGCATATTATTGATCAAAAATATGTCGGGCCCACCTACCAGACGGCAAGGTAGCTTCTTATCAGGTGGGACCTACTCTAACATGGAGGGTCCAGCTCCATTTTCACTCTGATTTAAAACCACCAAGGGGTGGGGGATGGGCGAGGAGTGCTAAGTTCCAAAGAGGATGCCTGGTCCTCTATAATATACATACAAACGAAAAACGGAACAGCACCTCCTGAGACAAAATGGAGCTCAGAGTGAAAATGGAGCTGGACCCTCCATGTTAGAGTAGGTCCCACCTGATAAGAAGCTACCTTGCCGTCTGGTAGGTGGGCCCGACATATTTTTGATCAATAATATGCGCTAAGAGCTTCTTTACTGCATTTGCAGTAAGTATTGCTGTCATTTATTTGACCCTGTTCATACATGTATTTGTTTGTCCAGTCTTGGTGCATATAGTGGTGTGCTGCTACTTTTTTCGTTTATTATATATATATATATATATATATATATATATATATATATATATATATATATATATATATATATATATATATATATATATATATATATATATATATATATATAGGCGGCTGCCTTCCAGAAACAGTCACTTACACGAAGCTGACCTTAAAAGGGGTATTCCCATCAGAGGCAATGGGGCATATCGCTAGGATAGGTCTGATAGGTGTGTGTCCCAGAGAGACACCGAGAACGGAGCGAGGAAGGTGGTGGCCCATAGTAGTGAGAGGGAGGGCACCACGCTTGCGCAGCCACCGCTCCTATTCATTTGTATGGGGTCAACGGAAATAGCTGTGCCAGCGCTCTGCTATTTTTGGCAGCCCCATACAAATAGATGGGCGGTTGGCTGCACACGCAGATTGCGCCCTCCATCACTTTCAGGGATCCGTTCTTGGTGTGGGTCCCACCTGTAGGGGATCCTAGCGATTTGTCCCCATTCTCTTAGATGGGAAAATCCCTTCAATCCTGGCTTCACCCCGGCCTCAGTGCAGAGGCTCCTGGCTTCACCCTGGCCTCAGTGCAGAGCCTCCTGGGCTCACGGCTCCATCCCGGCCTCAGTGCAGAGGATCCTGGGCTCACGGCTCCATCCCGGCCTCAGTGCAGAGGATCCTGGGCTCACGGCTCCATCCCGGCCTCAGTGCAGAGGATCCTGGGCTCACGGCTCCATCCCGGCCTCAGTGCAGAGGATCCTGGGCTCACGGCTCCATCCCGGCCTCAGTGCAGAGGCTCCTGGGCTCACGGCTCCATCCCGGCCTCAGTGCAGAGGCTCCTGGGCTCACGGCTCCATCCCGGCCTCAGTGCAGAGGCTCCTGGGCTCACGGCTCCATCCCGGCCTCAGTGCAGAGGCTCCTGGGCTCACGGCTCCATCCCGGCCTCAGTGCAGAGGCTCCTGGGCTCACGGCTCCATCCCGGCCTCAGTGCAGAGGCTCCTGGGCTCACGGCTCCATCCCGGCCTCAGTGCAGAGGCTCCTGGGCTCACGGCTCCATCCCGGCCTCAGTGCAGAGGCTCCTGGGCTCACGGCTCCATCCCGGCCTCAGTGCAGAGGCTCCTGGGCTCACGGCTCCATCCCGGCCTCAGTGCAGAGGCTCCTGGGCTCACGGCTCCATCCCGGCCTCAGTGCAGAGGCTCCTGGGCTCACGGCTTCACCCCGGCCTCAGTGCAGAGGCTCCTGGGCTCACGGCTTCACCCCGGCCTCAGTGCAGAGGATCCTGGGCTCACGGCTCCACCCCGGCCTCAGTGCAGAGGATCCTGGGCTCACGGCTCCATCCCGGCCTCAGTGCAGAGGCTCCTGGGCTCACGGCTCCATCCCGGCCTCAGTGCAGAGGATCCTGGGCTCACGGCTCCATCCCGGCCTCAGTGCAGAGGCTCCTGGGCTCACGGCTCCATCCCGGCCTCAGTGCAGAGGCTCCTGGGCTCACGGCTCCATCCTGGCCTCAGTGCAGAGGATCCTGGGCTCACGGCTCCATCCTGGCCTCAGTGCAGAGGATCCTGGGCTCACGGCTCCATCCCGGCCTCAGTGCAGAGGCTCCTGGGCTCACGGCTCCATCCCGGCCTCAGTGCAGAGGCTCCTGGGCTCACGGCTCCATCCCGGCCTCAGTGCAGAGGCTCCTGGGCTCACGGCTCCATCCTGGCCTCAGTGCAGAGGCTCCTGGCTTCACCCTGGCCTCAGTGCAGAGGCTCCTGGGCTCACAGCTCCATCCTGGCCTCAGTGCAGAGGATCCTGGGCTCACGGCTCCATCCTGGCCTCAGTGCAGAGGATCCTGGGCTCACGGCTCCATCCTGGCCTCAGTGCAGAGGATCCTGGCTTCACCCTGGCCTCAGTGCAGAGGTTGCTGGGCTCACAGCTCCATCTTGCCCTCAGTGCAGAGGCTCCTGGCTTCACCCTGGCCTCAGTGCAGAGGCTCCTGGGCTCACGGCTCCATCCTGGCCTCAGTGCAGAGGCTCCTGGCTTCACCCTGGCCTCGGTGCAGAGGCTCCTGGGCTCACGGCTCCATCCTGGCCTCAGTGCAGAGGTTGCTGGGCTCACAGCTCCATCTTGCCCTCAGTGCAGAGGCTCCTGGCTTCACCCTGGCCTCAGTGCAGAGGCTCCTGGGCACGCAGCTTCGTCCTATTTTGGGAGAATGAATTCATAGTTGTGCAGAAGCTCATTCATCTATGAGGAGGCGTCCCCGAGGACATCACCATCCATCAGAGATGCCAACAAATGAAGCATTCATGTAGAAACGTGGACGAACCCTGCACCTGATTCCTAATCTTCCATAGAATGCTATGTCCTGCAATCATACAGGGGACTTTATCATTTGCAGTGTCAGTTGTAATGCGTCACTAAGCTTTAACCCCATAGTGACCAGCAATACCCCTTTTTACGGTGCTCATTAAGGGGCTTTAGGCTGGAGTGCCGACTTTTCATGGCGGCCCAGTCTAATAGCCTGGAATGGCAGGAGCACCGATCCAGGCTGTGTAACCCTCACATGCCGTGGGCAAATTTTTTTCCATTTTTCAATGCAAATCTCCACGTGTCTGTAAGAACCTGCACTATGCAAATAATATCCAAATTATCCTGTACAGTGAACGCCATGAAAAAAAAAAAATTTACTGTATATATTTGGCATCGCTGTAATCATACTGACCCAGAGAGAATAAAGCTATCATGTTCTTTAGGCTGAAAAATGAATGCCGCAAAATTTATAACGTAAGAATTCCTATCCCCCTCCCGGAAAGAGTTAATAAAAATTAAATCAGTAAGTTGTGCACCCCAAAGCAGCACCAACTCGTCCCACATATGGCTACACTGACTAAAATAAATAAATGTGTGTGTGAGAGAGATAGATAGATAGATAGATAGAGATAGAGATATATATATATATATATACACATACATATACACATACACACACACATATATATACATATACACACACATAGACATACATACATATATATATACATATAAGCAAAAAAACTTCCTGAGACAAATCGCAGGTGCAAGCTACGCGGCAATAATACAGCAAACAAATAAAGTAGCAGCACACCACTAAATACACTAAGACTGAGTATACAGGTGAATGTGTGAACAGGGTCAAATACATGACGCCAATATTTACTATTTTATATGCCCACCTACCAGACGACAAGGTAGCTTCTTATCAGGTGCTTCTTATTTGTGCTTATATGTATATTATAGAGGACCAGGCATCCTCTTTGGAACTTAGCACTCCCCGCCCATCCCCCAGCCCTTGGTGTTTTTAAATCAGAGTGAAAATGGAGCTGGACCCTCCATGTTAGAGTAGGTCCCACCTGATAAGAAGCTACCTTGTCGTCTGGTAAGTGGGTCCGACATATTTTTGATCAATAATATGCTCTAAGAGCTTCTTCACTGCATTTGCAGTAAATATTGGCGTCATGTATTTGACCCTGTTCACACATTCACCTGTATACTCAGTCTCAGTGTATTTAGTGGTGTGCTGCTACACACACACACACACACACACACACACACATCAAACAAATAAAGTTATAGCTCTTGGAAGGAGACAAGGAAAAAAAGGGAAGTCCAAAGCAGGCTAGTCATTAAGGGGTTAAACAAACCTAACCCATTAATCAGTAGTACAGTGTGAGGAGTAACAGTCTATCACTGGCCTTTTCTAGCAGTTTTCCACTGTGCATACTGAGTGTCTAGTTTGCCGTTCTCCCGGGCATGGTGGGTGCAGACGAGCTGCCATCCGCTGCACACAGACAGTAGAGGAGAATCCGCTTCCTAAACTTCTCTTATGCACTCAGCAGCCCCAGGAACATGGAGGACTTTACAGAGAGGTACTGACCTTAGGCCCATGTAGCTCCAGCCCCTTCCCCTCTCCATTGTCTTGCGTTGACATTTGTAATATGATCAAAGGGAGAAGCAATTAGCAAAGTTAGTGACCATTTAAGTGTTTTTCAGTTTTATTATATTTGGCGCAAGATTATAAGCTCTTGTAATCAAGTCCTCGCTCCTCCTGGGTTATTCATCCATCTCCTCATAGATGATAAGCTCTTGTGATCAGGTCCTCGCTCCTCCTGGGTTTCCTCCATCTCCTCATAGATGGTAAGCTCTTGGGATCAAGTCCTCGCTCCTCCTGGGTTTCCTCCATCTCCTCATAGATGGTAAGCTCTTGTGATCAGGTCCTCGCTCCTCCTGGGTTATTCATCCATCTCCTCATAGATGGTAAGCTCTTGTGATCAGATCCTCGCTCCTCCTGGGTTTCCTCCATCTCCTCATAGATGGTAAGCTCTTGTGATCAGGTCCTCGCTCCTCCTGGGTTATTCATCCATCTCCTTATAGATGATAAGCTCTTGTGATCAGGTCCTCGCTCCTCCTGGGTTTCCTCCATCTCCTCATAGATGGTAAGCTCTTGGGATCAAGTCCTCGCTCCTCCTGGGTTTCCTCCATCTCCTCATAGATGATAAGCTCTTGTGATCAGGTCCTCGCTCCTCCTGGGTTATTCATCCATCTCCTCATAGATGATAAGCTCTTGTGATCAGGTCCTCGCTCCTCCTGGGTTATTCATCCATCTCCTCATAGATGGTAAGCTCTTGTGATCACGTCCTCGCTCCTGTTCTTTAGATTGTTTTGTTACTCTGTTACTCTGTCCGATTGTGTCTGTAATTGTTCCCTCTGATTGGAAAGTGCTACACAATATGTTGGTGCTTTACAGAGCAAATCAGTAGCTCTGACCAATCCTGCATCCATAGGGACAGACAGGAAATTTGATGACAAGCTATGGCAGCATAACCCAGAGTCCAGGAAGACAGCAGTGGAGAAACTCATGTGGTTGAGGCAGGCCGCGCCGCTCGACAGCCTGGTACCTGTGCCCCTTGACGTGCCAGCTGCCATCAGGACTGAATGAACTAAAATGAAGTTTATCATCAAAACAACCTGTAAAAGATGAACGGTTTCACCACTACTTACCACTCCATCATGCTCCCGATTCTGTAATCTAGGCCTTGCTCATGTGACCACCTGGCTGAAGAGGAAGACCATGGAGCAGATCTGGCCGACACGCCAGCGGAAGAGCCTGCAGAACCGGGCAGTGACATGGGCACAGCCAAAAGGACAGAAGCACAATGGAGTGGCAGGTAGTCGTGAATCCATCTTACTTCCACAGGCTGTCTGAAGGCTAGAACTTAGTCAAAGCCCCAGAAGATTCGTACAAGGAAATGAGGCCAAGATTAAACTACATGCGGGTGAAAACGCCACATTGTGCCCAAGTAATACTGGAAAGCGCAGAGTCTAGCAGCTTTAGACGACATTTGGTGTCTGGGAACCTAAAGTGGGCCTGGAGGGTGTCCGTCTCTTCTTGTGTCACCTGAGCCGTCTTTACAGCGGTCGATAAGTAATGATCTAGAAGCCGTCCCATAGAAAACCGCTGGCAGGTGCAGAGGAGAAGGCAGCGCTCGTACAGCTGACGGGCGGGGGTGCCGGGTGTCCACGCAATATCTGCTGGCTGGCCCAATAGTAGCGGCACAGGCAGCACAGACACAGACTGTCCATGAACCGCTGACATGTGGGTATAGCACATGCACAGTCGGCTTCTGCGCAGCGATCACTAGTCTGTGGTACATCTATTTCTATACTTCTACAGATCTCTGTCTCTTGTAAAGACTATGGGCACTCCGACACCACCGGATGCCAAGCCAATAATTAGCGCTCAACGGCACCTGTTAAAACGCTTTTCAAAGGGTGAAAATGAGCCAATCAATCGTTATTGCGATCATTTACCCCCATTCACCTGCCATATTGTGCAGGAAACAGACGATTGGTATACGTCACATGAGAGGCCATCACCGACGCCAGCGTTTGGCTTACAGATGATGAGAGCCACATTTACACAAGTCAATTACTGGGATCAAACATTAGCAAGAACGTCTGATGCGGAGAATCAGCCAATCCTTGGAAGAGAAGACCCTTCAGGCCCCTTAGCGGCTCTTCCTTTCCATCAGCTGAGGGTCCCGAAGTAAACTGTAGTCATACGTCCTGTGAACGCAGCTTTACTAATGAACATGAGATGTGTGTGCGGTACAGGTTCTTCTAATCTGAATGCAGAAATGTATTCTGTTTCTGGACTTCTTCATATCGGCAACTCATCCTCTCTGACCTGCAGTTCACAGCATTCAGAGATCTGCCGCTGACTTGTATGGCGGAGGAGGACACGGGACATTCCCAGTGACTTGTATGGCGGAGGAGGACACGGGACATTCCCAGTGACTTGTATGGCGGAGGAGGACACGGGACATTCCCAGTGACTTGTATGGCGGAGGAGGACACGGGACATTCCCAGTGACTTGTATGGCAGAGGAGGACACGGGACATTCCCAGTGACTTGTATGGCGGAGGAGGACACGGGACATTCCCAGTGACTTGTATGGCGGAGGAGGACACGGGACATTCCCAGTGACTTGTATGGCGGAGGAGGACACGGGACATTCCCAGTGACTTGTATGGCGGAGGAGGACACGGGACATTCCCAGTGACTTGTATGGCGGAGGAGGACACGGGACATTCCCAGTGACTTGTATGGCGGAGGAGGACACGGGACATTCCCAGTGACTTGTATGGCGGAGGAGGACAC
The DNA here is from genome assembly GCF_014858855.1 of Bufo gargarizans. Lineage (NCBI taxonomy): Eukaryota > Metazoa > Chordata > Amphibia > Anura > Bufonidae > Bufo > Bufo gargarizans. The sequence goes on along the minus strand of NC_058089.1, from coordinate 14,174,780 downwards.
GGGACATTCCCAGTGACTTGTATGGCGGAGGAGGACACGGGACATTCCCAGTGACTTGTATGGCGGAGGAGGACACGGGACATTCCCAGTGACTTGTATGGCGGAGGAGGACACGGGACATTCCCAGTGACTTGTATGGCGGAGGAGGACACGGGACATTCCCAGTGACTTGTATGGCGGAGGAGGACACGGGACATTCCCAGTGACTTGTATGGCGGAGGAGGACACGGGACATTCCCAGTGACTTGTATGGCGGAGGAGGACACGGGACATTCCCAGTGACTTGTATGGCGGAGGAGGACACGGGACATTCCCAGTGACTTGTATGGCGGAGGAGGACACGGGACATTCCCAGTGACTTGTATGGCGGAGGAGGAAACGGGACATTCCCAGTGACTTGTATGGCGGAGGGGACACAGGACATTCCCAGTGACTTGTATGGCGGAGGAGGAAACAGGACATTCCCAGTGACTTGTATGGCGGAGGAGGAAACAGGACATTCCCAGTGACTTGTATGGCGGAGGAGGAAACAGGACATTCCCAGTGACTTGTATGGCAGATGTTTCTGGACATGATACCTGTGTACAGGTCACTGTATGGCGGAGGAGGACACGGGACATTCCCAGTGACTTGTATGGCGGAGGAGGACACGGGACATTCCCAGTGACTTGTATGGCGGAGGAGGACACGGGACATTCCCAGTGACTTGTATGGCGGAGGAGGACACGGGACATTCCCAGTGACTTGTATGGCGGAGGAGGACACGGGACATTCCCAGTGACTTGTATGGCGGAGGAGGACACGGGACATTCCCAGTGACTTGTATGGCGGAGGAGGACACGGGACATTCCCAGTGACTTGTATGGCGGAGGAGGACACGGGACATTCCCAGTGACTTGTATGGCGGAGGAGGACACGGGACATTCCCAGTGACTTGTATGGCGGAGGAGGACACGGGACATTCCCAGTGACTTGTATGGCGGAGGAGGACACGGGACATTCCCAGTGACTTGTATGGCGGAGGAGGACACGGGACATTCCCAGTGACTTGTATGGCGGAGGAGGACACGGGACATTCCCAGTGACTTGTATGGCGGAGGAGGACACGGGACATTCCCAGTGACTTGTATGGCGGAGGAGGACACGGGACATTCCCAGTGACTTGTATGGCGGAGGAGGACACGGGACATTCCCAGTGACTTGTATGGCGGAGGAGGACACGGGACATTCCCAGTGACTTGTATGGCGGAGGAGGACACGGGACATTCCCAGTGACTTGTATGGCGGAGGAGGAAACAGGACATTCCCAGTGACTTGTATGGCGGAGGAGGACACAGGACATTCCCAGTGACTTGTATGGCGGAGGAGGAAACAGGACATTCCCAGTGACTTGTATGGCAGATGTTTCTGGACATGATACCTGTGTACAGGTCACTGTATGGCGGAGGGGAGGACACGGGACATTCCCAGTGACTTGTATGGCGGAGGAGGACACGGGACATTCCCAGTGACTTGTATGGCAGATGTTTCTGGACATGATACTTGTGTACAGGTCACTGTATGGCGGAGGGGAGGACACGGGACATTCCCAGTGACTTGTATGACAGATGTTTCTGGACATGATACTTGTGTACAGGTCACTGTATGGCGGAGGAGGACACAGGACATTCCCAGTGACTTGTATGGCGGAGGAGGACACAGGACATTCCCAGTGACTTGTATGGCGGAGGAGGACACAGGACATTCCCAGTGACTTGTATGGCGGAGGAGGACACAGGACATTCCCAGTGACTTGTATGGCGGAGGAGGACACAGGACATTCCCAGTGACTTGTATGGCAGATGTTTCTGGACATGATACCTGTGTACAGGTCACTGTATGGCGGAGGACACAGGACATTCCCAGTGACTTGTATGGCAGATGTTTCTTGACATGATACCTGTGTACAGGTCACTGTATGGCGGGGGGGGGGGGGGGGGGGGGGATAAGGAATACATAAGCTGAAACATCACCTATTACGGATGGTGAGAAGTATTATGAGACCCAGCGACCAGAGAGAAAACTGCAGGATTTCAGGATTTTCTTTTTTAATATTTATAATAACATGTAAAATAAAAAAATAAAAAAATAAATAAAAAAAAAACACTGAGATTTCATTAGGGTTATTGCAGTAATGGCCACAGGTACCTATGGGAGATGGTGAACTGGATGGGAGCGACATCGTTCTCTCTTTGACTCCGGTGCATTTATTGTGGAGATGACGGTATATACCGATTCTGTAGGATGGCAGAGTTTTCCCTTTTTAGGGAGATGCGATACCTCGCTACAAAAACACAACCCACAAGAGATGAAAGGGAGTCCGGACCACGGCCACGATCGGCATCATACCTGAGAGGCTCCGGTCAAGACAGGGACACACAGCGGGGGCTTGAACTTCCCTTTAGCTTCTTGGCTCTTGGCACAAGGAGAGCCCACACTGGTACCAAGCTGTCCGTAGTCTGATCTTCCCCAAGTGAACACTTTACCAGTCTCTAAAATACAGAACCAACCATGAAACCATTGTACAAAGTGAGGGCATTTTCCGTAGCTTCTTCAGGAGTACGGGACGCTTGTCTACATGCGTGGGGCTGATGGTGAGACGGCTGGTAGTGAAGACCCCAGCTCAGCTGTCTCTTCACGGCTCAGTGTCACGTGCCAATGTTCTCTAGATTTCCAGACACTCTCGGACTGGCTGCCTTGGTGCCCTCCCCCCCCCCCCAAGCTGGACATAAAATGTAAGGGTGACCACAAGGACTCCGCACCCAAGGAGAGGCTGACCACTTCCATCACCATTATAGCGGCTCCACTACCTTTCACCATATCAATTCTTTTTTTATTAAAATGAAATAAAATAGAATTTTTTTCCCAAAAACTATAGCTTTCCTGTCAAAGTGTCCGAGATCAAATAGAGCCAAGCTGAAAAGTCAGACAGCCATGAACAGGGCACCCGGCGCGCAGGACTCCGACAGGAGACCTCTCTACAGACCACGGCATTCTAACAATTTCGGCCCATTTCACACAAGCGAGATTTCACCGAATCCTGACCCATTTATTGGAATGGTTCTGCGCAGCCTCGTTTTTCACACATAGTTTCTGCATTCAGGAAAATCGCAGCATGTTCTGTATTGTGCGTTTTTCTCGCAGCTCCGGTTCCATAGAAGTGAATAGGGCTTCAGTGAAAGACGGATTACATCCGGATACAATGCGTCTTACACTGATGGTTGCTAAGAGATGAAGATTGTTATCCTTCAGTTTTTTTTTTCCACATGCCCCGACATGGAAAAAACTGAAACACTTAACGCAATCTCAGACAAAACTGACCGAACTGGCGTGTAAAACCATCAGTTTTCCTGAACAGACCCGGACACCATCCGTATGGCCATAGGCCTCATGCACACGACCGTATGCGTTTTGCGGTCGGCAAAAAAAAAAAAAGGGATGATGTTACGTATGGCATCTGTTTTTTTTGTAATAATGCCTATCCTTGTCCGCAAGCTACAAAAAAAAAAAAATAGGACATGCACTATTTTTTTTGCGGAGCAAGGGAACGGACATACTGATGCGGACAGCACGTGTCCGTGTTTTTTGCGGACCCATTTAAATGAATGGGTCCGCATCCTATCCGCAAAAAAAACGGATCGGACACGGAAACAAAATACGGTTGTGTGCATGAGGCCTTAGGCTACTTTCACGTGTGCGCTTTCCCTTTCCGCTATTGAGATCAGTCATAAGATCTCAATAGCGGGAGGGGAATGCTTCCGAACTAAACGAAACGCAAGCAACATTTTTCTGTCCACGATGTGGTGCGGAGCAAGACGGATCCGTCCTGACACACAATGCAAGTCAATGGGGACGGATACATCTTCTCCGACACAATAGAAAACGGATCCGTCCTCCATTGACTTTCAATGGAGTTCATGACGGATCCGTCTTGGCCATTTTAAAGATAATACAAACAGATCGGTTCAGAACGGATGCAGACGGTTGCTTTATGGTGACGGAAGCGTTTTTGCTGATCCGTGACGGATCCAGCCAAAACGCTGGTGTGAAAGTAGCCTTGTACAGACTGATGTGTGCTGATGGCCAATACCTTCCGCAGGTGGCACTTACCAGACTGTGCGACCAGATGGCTCCATCCACTCCACACCGCCTTCAGCTTCTCTTCAGAGAACGCTGCGCCATCCATCTTACGAGGCTGCAGTAGGAAGGGCTCAGAATGAAGAAGCTGCCCGTGTTTATTGCTGCCCCATCCATGCAGTTCTCCTGCAACTACACAAAAGGAAAAGGAACACAAATAGCATCTGCTCAGCCACCCATAGCCTCGGTCTCCAAACAGCGGGTCTGCAATATACAGGCACCGGCCGCGTGTACTCCGTGCTGCGGACCCACTGACATGAATGGATCTGTGACCCACAAGATACGGTCAAAGATAGGACATGTCTTATCTTTTGTGGTGCAGAGGCCCAGACCCCAAAGCCTACAGAAGCGCTTCATAGTGCTGCCAATCTGGGCCTCCATGCCGCAGACATAAGACAGGTCCTGTCTTCCTGAGTGCTACAATTTCTTTGGTACCAGAAGAGAGTACTTCAGTGGTACTGGAGTAATTACTCTCTTTCCAGTAGTTCTGTGATTTTTCTTAACAGCCCTAATTACTTTGGAGAGCTTGACCTTTGGTTTGGGACCCTGACCCTTCTTGGTAGGGGGCTTTTGAAGCTTAGTTGGTAATGCTACTTTCACACTTGCGTTCGGAGCGGATCCGTCTGGTATTTGTACAGACGGATCCACTCCTATAATGCAAACGATGGGATCCGTTCAGACGGAATCGTCTGCATTCAGCAGCGTTCAGGTGTCCGCCTGCTGAGCGGAGCGGAGGCCAAACGCTGCCAGACTGATGCATTGTGAGCGGATCCGCATCCACTTAGAATGCATTAGGGCTGAACGGATCCGTTCGGGGCCGCTTGCGAGAGCCTTCAAACGGAACTCACAAGCAGAGCCCCGAACGCTAGTGTGAAAGTAGCCTAACCTTTTATGATACTTCTTACCCAAGAACTTGCGGATATACACTGCCAAGCCTATTCAAAAAAATCCAAGGCTATCCTCCACCTGAAGCCTGGCGTCATAGTTGAGTAATGCTGGCTGACTGGGGTCTAAAGAGGAGGCCTTTAGATCTATTGCTCTTCTTACCCTTGAAGTGGCTTCGGGCAGGTGGCTACAGGAAAACCCTGTATCCTTCTACGGAATCTCATCTAACTTCCTAGACATGGCAGGGCATGATAGAGTGACTTCGAGGCAACATCTTTCCGATCTTCAAACAGCAAAGCTGATCCTTTATTAATCCCGGTGCATCTACCCCTAGATCTACTTTGCCATATAGAAACATCCTCCTTAATAGGATCCTTTCTTTTTACTGATCCAGGGAAGAAGAGTTTTTTTTATCTGGTTTATTCCACTCATTATGATCAGATCCCTAATAATTTCCTGCACTGGGAAGACTTTCTGGGTATAACTCATGTTTTCATATTTTTTTTTAGCATATGTCACTGCTGCAGCAGCATTATGCATAAAGCCATCTTTAGTTTCCTCACTTACCACTGTTTTGCTTGAGTTTCTCTTAGTTATTGCAGTTTTGAACCCTACAATATGAGGACCTCCTCAAGATGGCTCCTCTGCCAGTTCTCTGAGGCCAGCACTGCTTTCCCTCACTTCCCATACACACTTGCTGTAGCCAGTAGCTCCCTGCCAGCCAATCAGATTGGATTACTGAGAGACACGCCTCCTCACTCTGCAGCCTGATGCAAACATGCAGCATGGAGGACCGCCCCCTCTGTCTTCTGTTTACACTAGGCTGGAGACAGACAAGCCATAGATATAGTCTTTTAACCCCTTCCCGCACCAGGGCATAACTGCACGCCCAAGGGTAGCAGTAACTTGGCGTACAGTTATGCCCAAATTATTCAGCACTGCTGAAACACGCAGAAGTTTCACACCGCTGCTGTCACGGACAGCGGACACTCCGGTGATGCCGGCAAGGGACCAATCAGAGTGGTCCTTGCCAGTGATCGGTCTGATTGGCTAGTCTGCTCAGGAAAATCTAGAAAAGCCGGCAAAGAAGCCGGTTACAGGCTCCAATCTCCTCACAGCTTCTCATAGTAGAGGGGGGAGAGCTGAGCCTGTGTGGCAGAGCTGCCTCCTCAATAAAAAATAATAATAAAAAAAAGTTAACCACTCACTCAATCTCCCCAAGATATTTCTCACCCCCATCACTGCCACTGTATAAAAGGGAGCTTTTTTTTTTTTTTTTTTTATATAAAACAGTAAAAAAAAAATAAACAAACAGTTATTTAGGTATTTTGTTCTCTCCTTCTCCTCGCAGTCACAGGAGGGTTAACGCTCAGGCGGTGCCCACAGCTGAGGCTAATTGGCTGCCCCCAACCACCTACACCCCCCAAGTACCAGATTTTTCCGCTGCAGGGTTCCGCATAAAGATGGCAGGGATCCCAGGAATAGAATTTTTCAAATTACTTTTTTCTGATGATCTGCTCCAAATTATCATGGACCAAACACATATTTATGCCCAACAGTATATTTTGGCGAATCCCAGTTCATTTTTTTTTTTTTGCCAGGCCATACAGGTGGCATCCCACCAATAGGAGCGAAATCCAGCAGTGTTGGGGACTGGTTCTAAATACCGGTATGTGAAAAAAAATACTTCTCTAAAAGCCTATTGGTCCACTGAGGTCCTGCACCACAATGCCCAGGGCTCACTTTGATGCCATCCAAAAATGTATCAATGACAATGATATTTCCCTAAGCATAAAGCGGTCAGTATGATTCCGTTACAGAAAGGTCAGACAGAGGCACGCAGCGTTGTCTATGGTGCAGACCCCGCACCATCCCTCTCTCACATGGAGCGTGAAGAGTATGGCAGGATACGGCAAATATGTTGAGAAACAGCCGGACAAATACCGCTGTGCGCAGCAGTTTTTCTCTTCATCTCGCCACTTCATCAGGTTGTCCAGCGCCTTTATATTGATGGCGCATTCTCAGGACAACAATTGTAGGAACAGAAGCAACGTTTCTAAAGCAATTATAAGAATTAGGGTCCATTCACACGTCCGTGGAATGGGTCCGCATCCGCTACACAATATCCGGAACGGGAGCGGACCCATTTATTCTCAATGGGGCAGGAATGGACTCTCCGCATCGGCATTTCTGGAGCACGGCCCCGATCTTCCGGTCCGCAGCTCTGGAAAAAAATAGAGCAGGTCCTATTCTTTTCTGCAATTGCAGACAAGAATAGGCAGTTCTATGGGGGTGCCGGCCGGGTGTTTTGCGGATCCGCGATACACTAAGGACGTGTGAATGGACCCTTAAACCTAACCCTAATGATTACACAGAAACGCCTCACCTGAGAGCGCCACCGAGTGGTAGGAACCTGCCGCCACACGCTTTACTTTTACAGTTTCCAAACCTATAAAAGAAAAATTGGAGTTTGTGAAGTTGAGCTGAACAGAAATACGCAAAGGATCCAACTTAAAAACTGAAACTCCCTGGAGATCTCAGGGCGAGGTTTCCTTCTACTAAACTTAACCGAACCAATACAACGAGGCCCAGAAACAATCATGAACGAACCTTCACATGGGCCAATTTTGCAAGCGATTGTTCAATCCTTAGAATCTCCTACTCGTTGGTGGAGGAGACACATTTACCTGCAGCGATCTCCTCCACAGTACAGGGAGCAGTGATCACTATTGCCATCGCTCATCCCCATAGAGAAGCGTACCTTCCTGACAATCTCCTGCTCGTCAGTGGAGGAGACACATTTACATGCAGCGATCTCCTCCACAGTACAGGGAGCAGTGATCACTATTGCCATTGCTCATCCCCATAGAGAAGCGTACCTTCCTGACAATCTCCTGCTCGTCAGTGGAGGAGACACATTTACATGCAGCGATCTCCTCCACAGTACAGGGAGCAGTGATCACTATTGCCATCGCTCATCCCCATAGAGACTCGCTCGTTCATCAGGTGATCGGCAGCAGCTTTACACTGCCAGAGAATTGCTAACAAGTATTTCTATGAACACTTTAGAGATTATCTGGCAAAATTATCATCCCATGTAAAGGGCGGTGGTGGGCATAGGAAGAGTCAGATCATCCTAACCACCACACCCACCATCCTCATGCCTCCTGTCCCTCGGAGGAGAATATAAAAAAAACAAAAAAAAACTAACAAACATCTAATAAAGACTAAGATTCATATAATCTACAGGAGAGTCCATATCAGAGGTGTCACCATTACTAGTAGAGTAGCACAAGGGTAAGTACTGGGGGGGAGAATGTCACCATCACTAGCGGGGTAGCAGAGGGGTCACCGTCACTAGCGGGGTAGCACAGGGGTTAGGATTGGAGGGTTCACTGGTGGGGTACCACAGGGGTCAGTATTGGAGGGGTCACCGTCACTAGCGGGGGTACCACAGGGGTCAGTATTGGAGGGGGTCACCGTCACTAGCAGGGGTAGCACAGGGGTCAGTACTGGAGGGGTCACCAGCGGGGTAGCACAGGGGTTGGATTGGAAGGTTCACTAGTGGGTGTACTACAGAGGTCACCGTCACTAGCGGGGTAGCACAGGGGTTAGTACTGGAGTGGTCACTGTCACCAGTGGGGTACCAGAGGGGTCACCGTCACTAGCGGGGTAGCACAGGGGTTAGTACTGGAGTGGTCACTGTCACCAGTGGGGTACCAGAGGGGTCACCGTCACTAGCGGGGTAGCACAGGGGTTAGGATTGCCCTCTTTTATGTAATATATTTATTAATGATCTTGTTGAAGGCTTGCCCAGTAAAATAACTTTTTGCAGATACTAAATTACATAAAGTAATTAACACAAAAGAGTCACTGGTGGGGGGCCAGGCATCGGTCACTGGTGGGGGGGGGGGGGCTGCCCAGGCATCGGTCACTGGTGGGGCCCCAGGCATCGGTCACTGGTGGGGGGGGGGGGGCCCCAGGCATCGGTCACTGGTGGGGGGGGGGCCCCAAGCATCGGTCACTGGTGGGGGGGGGGCCCCAAGCATCGGTCACTGGTGGGGGGGGGGCCCCCAAGCATCGGTCACTGGTGGGGGGGGGGCCCCCAAGCATCGGTCACTGGTGGGGGGGGGGGCCCCAAGCATCGGTCACTGGTGGGGGGGGGGGGGGCCCCAAGCATCGGTCACTGGTGGGGGGGGGGGGCCCCAAGCATCGGTCACTGGTGGGGGGGGGGGGCCCAAGCATCGGTCACTGGTGGGGGGCCTCCAGAATGACTTGGATAAGTAAAAGCGCTCCAAAGTTATTAGCGGACTCCAGTCGGCACTCAATCCTGTGCTCACGTTGCAAGCTCCACGTGGAATGTATAAAGAAATCCCGGAAACCGTATCTTTCAGAGCATATTCTTTTATTTCTTAGTCATTCAATATATGAAGCGTTTCGGCACAAATGGATTGAGAAACGCGTCATATATTGGACAACTAAGAAATAACAGAACATACTCTGAAGCAAGATATACGGTTGCCGGGATTTCTTTATACATTACCACATAAAGTGACACGTCAGATTTCCAAAATTTTGCATGGTCCTTAAAAGGTAAAAAATGGCTCGGTACTGAAGGGGTTAAAATAGAAATGGGTCAGAAACTCCCAGGCTGCTCCGGAGATTTCCCGGTTTCAGAGAGGGCCACCAGTCGTGCGGAGCATTTCAGATGGATAATTCCTGGTAGTTAGGGAGGAGATGAGGAGAAAGTGATTTTTAGAGTATTCGTTAGTTAGCCGTCCTGGGGATTTGTTATTTTTGGATGATTTGATGATCTGTGATATTCCGGCGAGCTCTACTGGTTAATTAAGTTGGGAGAGCTGATCAGGAGACAGTTTAGGTAATGAGATATCGGATGGGAATTTATTAATGAGGTCTGGGGTCGGCTGAGGCAGTGAGCGGCGGTTATCTGAGATTATAGACTGGAAACGTCCTGGAGATAGCTCGGGGATGAATAATCTCTTCCCTATGTGTATTATAGATAGACAGCAATTTCCTCCCATCATGGCTTTAATTGTATTGGCTAGAATCAATCATACTCGCTCTATTCCCTTGTGAATAATATTTTGGACGTCCTCAAGTTGTGCTCAAATTTACTTTCATTGTAACGTAAATTCAAAAGATTTGGGAAGGAATAAACTCATGCATAAATATATTTATGTGAGATTAGGTAAGAGAACAACGCCACATACAATATGGGGAGGCACTCCGGTCGCCATGTCGTAGCCCGTGGAGAGATAGGGCAAATCAGTACTTACATCCTACCTAGGATGAAGTCTTCAATGGAGCCCCAATTAAATGTCAGTGCAGACCACAGTTATCAGGCTCCTGCAGTGCACATCACACAGGTCTCTGAGATCACTCAGGAATCTGTTCTTATCAGCACAATGGGGGATGGGTACTATCTCTAACCCACTACATTACAAGGAAAAACTTGTAAACTATTACACAGAGTATTAAACAAAATATAAAACGCAATCATATAGTTGGTAAAGTGCGAAACATAAATCTTCAAGTTGGTTAAATGTGACCTAGGAGGGATGCAAAGCTATAGACGTACATAATTGTTCGGTGCGAAGACGCCTCTGGGTTTTTTGTTTTTTTATAAAAAGCTGAGCTACGAATAAAATGACCTCATGTGTAGGCCTTGTGGGCGCACCAAATCATGGTCGGTTGGATATCAGGGGTACAGTTAAACTCAAAGTATTCATGAAGGACTTCATTAACTTGAGATTGAGTAGAAGGTAAAGATAAGTAATACTCATTGGGCCTCAAAAGGAGAATAAGGGGGTTAATTAAATTGCTCCGAGATTTGAAACGAGATTGGGGCATGAGCGGACCATGATATGGATGCTAAAAGATATTTTTTGTAGAGACCATTTGTCAACAATGATCAAGTCTATCTTAGAATATTGTTTATGGGGGCGCGAGTAAAAAGAGCAATCACACTCCGAAACGTGTAGTACCCTCCATGTGTCATATATATTCTCTGATCCAAAAAGTGCGCAAATTGTATGAACGGTAAGAGCGGCGAGACTCTGGACTCTTTACGGTAAGAGCGGCGAGACTCTGGACTCTTTACGGTAAGAGCGGCGAGACTATGGGACAGTTGAAGGTCTGGAAGTATTTCTGGAGTGTAATAATATTACAGGTTATAGCTACTAGAGAGGGGTCGTTGAACCAGGAAGTTATTCTGATACCCAATTGGAGTCGGGAAGGAATTTTTTTCCCATTAAATGAGATAAATCGGTTATTACCTCAGTTTTTTCTTTTCCTTCCTCTGGATCAATGTGCAGGCGTTTTCAGCCTCACAAACCATGGTACTATGTTACACTGGTATTTCTCACAAATGTTCCGATCTGATCAATAAACCAACATGAGCTGTATCTTTAAGGGGTTAAATATTAGCACCACCGCAGCACCCTAACCCTTCACCTGCTAGTCTTGTGGGCCCTCACTTCTTTCTCAATACACGTCTGGCCCCACATCTTGGTTCCCTCCAATGCAACCACGCGGGTAGGACCTCTAATAGAAGAGGTCTCCCTGCACCAGGCTGCCTACTGTGCCGGCTCATAAAGCACAAGCCTTCGTCCGGGCAGACAAGACTGATGAAAGATCGGCCCATAATGATAGCAGAGATGTGAAATACAGAGGCATGTGTGGGCGAAGAGTCGGACCACTAGGAGGATGCCCGACACCCAGTTTATACCCAGACAAGACTTAGAGGAGTTGTCAGACTCCAGCAAACGGCATTTATCGTGTAGGTAAAGTTAGTACCAGGCACTTCCTAATGTATTGCGATTCTCCATATTGCTTCCTTTGCTGGCTGGATTCGTTTTGCCATCACATTATATGGCTCGTTTGCATTGCTACAACCACTCTGTAACCCAGCAGTGGTGGTCGTGCTTGTGCAATATAGGAAAAAGTGCTGGACTATGCGCACTCCCACTGTCCTGGCTTTTTCCTATAGTGTGCAAGCACGACCACTGCTGCTGGATTACAGGGTGGTCGTAACGAAAAGTGAATAATGTGATGAAAAATGAATCCAGCCAGCAAAGCAGGCAATATGGAGAATCACAATACATTAGGAAGTGCCTGGTATTAACGTTACCTACATGATAACATATGCCGAAGTGAGACGACCCCTTTTAAAGGCTTTTGACACCTTTGGGGGCAATTTTTTTATTATTGCGTTGTACAGATTTTTTTAATTGGTTGTTTATTAGAAAATTTGAACTACTTTGAGCCTTTGTGCTGCCTTGACTTTCTCTAGTAGCAGGATCTGAATTTTCACTCTGTTCCATCCGGCAGCTCAGCTGACGGCTCCTTATCTGTGCCCTTATAAACCCTCATTACAGCTCAGTTCTCGTGTTACCGAGAAGAATGTGGCTTCAATACGTGTTTCAGTACCAGTCACACAGCTAGACAGTTAACCCTTTGTGACACAACGGCTCAATATTTTTAAAGGGGTTCTGCACTTTTATTTAACTGATGATCTATCCTCTGGATAGATCATCAGCTTCTGATCGGCGGGGGTCCGGCACCCGGGACCCCCGCCGATCAGCTGTTTGAGAAGGCAGCGGCGCTCCAGCAGCGCCGCGGCCTTCTCACTGTTTACCGCCGGGCCGCCCGCCCACTGACGTCACGACTTGTATCAACTAGAGTGGGCGCAGCTAAGCTCCATTCAAGTGAACAGAGCTTAGCCAAGCCCACTGTAGTTGATACAAGTCGTGACGTCAGTGGGCGGGCGGCCCGGCGGTAAACAGTGAGAAGGCAGCGGCGCTGCTGGAGCAACGCTGCCTTCTCAGACAGCTGATCGGCGGGGGTCCCGGGTGCCGGACCCCCGCCGATCAGAAGCTGATGATCTCTCCAGAGGATAGATCATCAGTTAAATGAAGGTGCAGAACCCCTTTAATAAAGGCCAATTAAAATAATAATTTTTAGCCCAAAATTAGCAAAATGAAATCATAAAAAAAAAAAAAATAATCAGTAAGGAGAAGTGCCGTGGACAGGAGGAGTAAGAGAGCCCCCGGTGCTTTGCCTTCAGAATACAGATATTACCTGGCACTGGGCAAGGCTCCCGAGCTGTGTAGAAACCAAGGATTGATCCCCCCTGGCAGAATCTCTTTGCCTGCGATGCCAGTCCAGAGCCCCATTGTAATGTCTGTCCACTTTCTGCAAAAATAAGTCAAATAAGTACAGAAATAAATGGGCCTTTCTTTATTTGGGGCCACACGTAGCTGAAGGGGTCCACGTGGCCCTGGGTCTCATTCGTTACAATAGAGTAGAACGCGTCTTATTCTAGTCCGTTAAGCAGACAATATACGTATTTCTAATGTAGGGAGGGACGTGTGAAAGAGGAAAACGTGGGCTGCACGTGGCCAGTGCCGGCGTTCCATGGATCCGCCATTTGTTATGATGAGGTGAATGCCCCTGAGGCTGGTGTCTAAACCCCCAGCGCCCCCGCCCTGACAGATTATTATTTGAATTTCCTTCCCGCGCTCTCTGAGGGTGCACAGGCCTAGGCGCTCTCGTTTCAATTACCGCCGCATCGTGGACGGGAATTGTGGCTTTAATCACATCAATTAGCATTTCCTGGCGCCATAGTGACGGACTCATTCCATCGTATGACCACTGCCGCCCCCGTTCACACGTCATCCGATTCTGACCTGTAACAGCCAACGAGTGTCGTAAACCAGCAGCGACGTCCACAATCCTCTCAGGAACATTCTAGAAAAAGAGACAAAATCTGCATGTAGGAGGATGCAGGTAGAGCCAGCAAGAGTCCAGGCTGGGCGGGGGCCATCCTACACCGAGGGGCCCTCACTCCAAATCATGCAAATTTGAAAGCAAAGCTCTGATTGGTTGGTTCAATTACCCCAACACCCCCCCTCTGACTCTCCAGGCACAGGGAAGAACAGCCCACGCTGGAGAACACCAACATCCGGCCCTTCCCATCACACGCTGCATTTTCTACCTTTTGTTTTTTACTCTAAAAGGCTATGTGCACCTATGGGGGAATTTTTTGTTGCATTGTACTTAGGCTACTTTCACCCTAGCGTTCGGGGCTCCGCTTGAGAGTTCCATTTGCCCCAAACGCTTCCGTCCAGCACTAATGCATTCTGAGTGGACGCGGATCCGCTCAGAATGCATCAGTCTGGCAGCGTTCAGCCTCCGCTCCGCTCAGCAGGCGGACACCCGAACACAGCTTGCAGCGTTCGGGTGTTCGCCTGGCCGTGCGGAGGCAAACGGATCCGTCCAGACTTACAATGTAAGTCAATGGGGATGGATCCGTTAGAAAATTAAGCCATACTGTGTCAACGTCATTTTCAAACAGATCCGTCCCCCATTGACTTTCAATGTAAAGTCTGGATGGATCCGTCTGCGGCTACTTTCACACTTAGAATTTTTTCTAAACTATAATGCGGACGGATCCCATCGTCTGCATTATAGGAGCGGATCCGTCTGTGCAGACACCAGACGGATCCGCTCTGAACGCAAGTGTGAAAGTAGCCTTATTTGGAGCTAAAAATCTATTTTTCAATTGCACTTTATTAAAAATAAACACTCAAAGCTCAGTCCTTATCTTACTATAATAAGAATGTGGCTTAAAGTGCTTCAGCTCTGAACCCGGACAGATCCCCACTTTCACCCAGACAGCCTCTCTGACATTTCTAAATTGTGCAGGGCAAAGGCTTTTTCTGGAGATCCGGTGACGTACTGGGCTCTAGGCAGAGGCTTCCACTTAGCAGGGAGCCCGGTGACGTCACTGGCACTAATGGGCGGGCTTTTATACGCTAAAGCCCACCCATCAGTGCCGGTGATGTCACTGCTAGGCGGAAGCCTCTGTCTAGAAGGGTAAAAATATCAACAAAAAAGCCCTAGCCCTGCGCGATCCAGTCCAGGAAAGCAAGCAAAGTCCAAATGCAGAAAAGCTTGGGTGGGAGTCAGTGAGATGGGGGGCGATTTACTAACTAATTTATAGGCACCTCCACCAAATGCGAAGCATACCCGCTTCAGGGGAGGAACATCAACAATTAGATGCAGAAGGTGGGTAGATTCTAGAAAGCCTGGGAGGGCTCACATACCATCTGTAAAGTATTTTTATCGAACTTTCCTCAGATGTGTCCAAATCTTTCCCCCATTTCTGAAGCAGAGGGGTGAGCGCACGGTTTAACGGCTCAACCAGAATCGAGCAGCTTAAAGATAAAGCTTTAGACTGAGAAATCCATTAACAGGACAAGTATTTTGGAAGGGACATGATAAGTGGGAAGGGTTAATCCCGATAGGAATTGACGTATTTGCAGGAACACTGTATTTGGTAAAGGAGATGAAAAGCTGCTTATCATAAAGGTCGCCAATCTTTTTGATCCCGGGGCATTTGTTAGACCCGCTGCCGCCACGGCTGATGGTGGCTAAGCCTCTCCCTCCAACTGCCTAGATGTCACCATCACTACTGACATTGCATCTAAGGAGTTAAGTGATCCCCGATTCCTCTGCCCTGTTATAGCGGGAGCCCACTACGGTGATCTGGAGCATCAGCGCAATCTGCAAGTCTTGAGTCTCTGCCGCCCACCAGGACTAATGGGACTGAACAGAGCAGGCCGTCCTAAAACAGCGCTCCACCCAAAGAAAGTCTCATCTGTACAAATACCCATAAGACTTTCTGTGAAGAGTCTCTGCCACCTGTGTGCGCGCAGTGACCATAGTGCAGAGATAAGACTGCATCTGTCTGCAGAGGATTCCCTCCTGGCAGCTCTCAGCCCGGACTCTGCGTCTCCTCACACAGCGGTCCCACGTACAATACACACCTGAATTAGTTTAGGAACTGAACTCGTCTTCTGTTGGGTGTTTCCCAGCTGCCCATAGGCATTGGATCCAAAAGATAACAGATGCCCGCCATCTAGCAAGCAAAACATAATCCGTTAATAAAATTCTCTAGCCCTAGGACAGTCGGCATTAACCCCTTCTCACAGATGGATATAAATAAATATATTCCTACACAAGTTCTAGGGGACTGTTAGCAAAAAAAAAGCACACCTACAAATGTGTACAGTGAGAAAATATATATATTATATATGAAAAAGGAAATTCCACGGGTTTATTTCACCAGATGCAACGTTCCGGTTCTCCCTCTGGAACCTTTCTCAAGCAGTGACAAATTCATGGCGCAAATTACATATATTTATACCACACATGTGATTATTGGATAATTAAAACAATCAAGTACAAAAATATAAAAAGTGCATGATCATAATATTACAAAACACATATAAAACAGTGTATAATATAATACATATAATGTGTCTACATTCATACATGAAATATCCAAAATGTGAAAATAATTAAATGTACAAAATCACAGTACTCATAAGTGATCCGTAATTCATTCAAACCCCTGGTTTGTGATTAAAAACATAATTGATGTGTCCTTGAAAAAACGTGAGATGTATTGGATCGCCACTCTGAACGGGTATTCTTATATAACTTCCCCCACAGACAGAGATGCGTCAGATTTCTGTCTCTTCTTGAATGTGGTGCAAACTAAAACTACAATACTAATATTTTTCCCTTTGTTTTTAGTGTAAATTGCTGGTGTGTGGAGGAAGAAGCCTAGATATCAGCATGAACCAGCACACACCTAGATTGTATCATCTCAACTATTGAATCCCCCCCCCCCCCTATTTTTTTTTTACTCATGTTACTTTTTTTGTTTATCGTTACTCTTTTCTTGTTACAGGCCGTTATACGTCGAGATGCCTTTATTAATAGTTAATATACACATTTTTACTCTCTACTTGTGGAGGGACTTCTGTTGGGCCACGATGACGTGAGAGTGATGTGCTGGATGGATATTTGCCTGGGAAGGATCCTCTTGCCGTAGATATGGTGAGGAGCCTGACCTGAACAGTCTCTTGGTGGCGGCCTTTTATGTACCACAGTTGCAGGACAGTCCTCGCTGAGTTTTTTTAAAATCTTACCTTTCACTGTTTGAGGATAGTCTTGGATGGCACCCTTAGCGGGGTTGCCTGCCATGGAATGTCCTCATTATATGGTAGTCCGGTGCTGTGGGGGCAGGACGGTTTCTGCCATAGTTTATCTAATCAACACAAGGCCCCTTGGATAGTTCACCCGTAAGTAATACATTATTATGTTCCATATTTGGAATGTCATTAAAAAGACACCCAAACGTGTGGCCCCGAATTATATTATTTAGTGTTTGATTTGGGGCCAAACTTCCTCTGGGGATTGGTTACTCTTATTGATGCTGCAATGTCCAGCCATCCACGAATTCTGCCGATGTTTGTGGATTGTTGGGGGACTATCCCGGAGGCGGGCGGGCACTCGTTTATTAGTATACTTATTGTTTTACATTATTTATTTGTAACTGAGTAGTGAATGAAAAAGAGGGATTAATTTTCAATTAATATTTTTTCTTACTACGGCTATTATAGCTGAATAATACACGGTCACGTGATCTCGTGACTATTATCATGTGCTTGAGGCCAAGCAGCAGAGCGAGGCTGTGGATGGAAGCGGCCGTGTGATCAGGATGCATCATGTGACGTCGTGTCACGTGACTGCACCTCCTTCTGACAGGTGCTGTGTCTGATGGTGTTTCTATGCTGACAGGTACGGTATTCACCCCCCCACACATCAATTATGTTTTTAATCACAAACCAGGGGTTATTCACATTTGTTTGTAATTAATGAATTAAGGATCACTTATGAATTCTGTGATTTTGTACATTTTGGATATTTCATGTATGAATGTAGACACATTATATGTATTATATTATACACTGTTTTATATGTATTTTGTAATATTATAATCATGCACTTTTTATATTTTTGTACTTGTACTTATATTTTTGTTTTAATTATCCAATAATCACGTGTGTGCTATAAAACATATGTTATTTGGGGCATGAATTTGTCACTGTTCGAGAAAGGTTCCAGAGGGAGAACCGGAACGTTGCATCTGGTGAAATAAACCCGTGGAATTTCCTTTTTCATTTACGGTTTGACAGCCGCTGGCCCCCCTTGTTGTACTATTGTTTTCAGTGCCCCCCTTGGCTTTGATATAATATATACCGTATATATATAATACAGCGAACATCTATTAAAAGAAATGGTGAACTGACACCAACAAACTGACGGTAACAGCAGGTCTTATACATTGAACTATTAACAAAGCCTTTTGATCTGCATTTATCTATATTACTGGAAACCTTTGGCGCAATCACATGACATATATTTGATATACCATCTTCAAGTGACCATATAGATACGGACAGGGGCGTAGCTATAGGGGGTGCAGAGGACTGGGCCCAAAGACCCTTGTGCCATATAAGAGACACCGGTATTATAGAAAGTACATGCTGGTCAAGTTACACCTCTGGCTGGAGGGACGGGGTTACATCAAGAATTTGGATTGAAGGGGGGGGGGGGGGGGTGCTGCTTCAATTTTTTGCCTCAGGTGGCACGAAGGCTATGTGTTTCCTTGTCCCTTGCCACAAAGTAGGGGGCCCAAGCTGAACTCTTGCACCAGGGCCGATGAGCTACGCCCCTGGACACGGATTACGGCTTGTGGTGTGATGTGTATATACCTAGGAGCATGTTTACAGGATATATCTGCAGGAGCTACTTGTATACAGAGGATGTATAGTGCACTATACTGTTACATTGTAGGCGGTGTATTGTATTTTATTTTTAGGTGTTCAGTATAGTATTTTAAAAAATGTTTATTCTTTCACACTCATGTCTATTTTAATCCAATTGTATTATTGATTGTTTACCAATAAACAATCTTTTATCTAACACGTGCGGGGGCGTGCCGGCCTACTTGCAAAAGAATAATGTAATCTGCATCACAGGCCGTTATCCCCATGGACAGCGTCTACGCCTTTCAGACTGTACATAGTCCTTACTAAAAACAGTCCGAAAAGCGTGGATGCAGGTAAAGGCCTGTGATAAATATGAACTTTTTAATTTTATTTGTTCCAATAAAGAATATTTACAAAATGCCGCCAACATAAAGTGGACAAATGGGGAATGTAAAGTGAGGACTACTATGTGGCATCGCTCTCTTCATAGCAGAGAATTTTAAATTAGCCAATTTTTCTACATTTTGGGTAAATTTAGTTATTTTTTTATAAATAAAGGTGAAACATAAAGACTAGCATGGTCATGAAGTGCAAGGTGTCATGAGAAAACTCTCACAGCGGTTCGGAGGAGTAGGCGCCGTCTTGCCCCTCTGTACCGGTCGCCACAAATGTTTTACATGCTTAGGAGTCATGTGGGCGGAGCCACGGCAACTTTGCGTGCTCACGTGGACAGGGAGCGGTAGCACCGCCCACGTGGCTCCTAAAAAAAAAAAAAAACAGATCCAGAGAGACGATGTCCAGCACAGAAGATGGCTGCTCACCGGGGACTCCAGCAGTCTGAATGAGACATGGCCGCCACAATACCTGTCAAGATGAGGGAGAAGTCCCAGCCACAGGAAACCTTGGCAACGCACAGGTCCAAAATGGCAGTACACAGGGTGAGGCGGGCGAGGTCCTGGCAGTGCCCCAGCCCCAGCTGACCACTCTTGTTCTGACCACAAACGTACAACTTCCCACAATCTGGGAGAAAGAAACAGGAGAACGTTACCGAAAGTCTCCCTGTGCCGGAGCGCATTCCTTCCTGCCGGCGAGGCGTCACTGGCATCACACATGGCGTCAGCGGACGACGGACGCAGTAACCGCCTCATCTATGACACAGACGTGTACCTGTAACAGCAGCAGAATGCCCCCCGCCAGCAGTGAGGCTCTTCAGGATGCCACACGTCTCCCCCAAGCCTGGCACTTGCCGAGGAGCTCTGGCGTCGTCTGTGCTGCCCAGCCCCAGCTGACCGTAACTGTTCGAGCCCTGGAAGAAAAGAATCAGACTGGGAGGTCGGAAAGTGGAACTCTACCCCCCGCGGCTAGAGTCAGGACAACAAAGGGTCAATCCAGAATTATGACAAGTGCAGGCAGAGAAACTCCACCGCAGGAGCCGCCACCGACTGCACACGGGACAACCGCAGGGGCCGCCCGCCACCGACTGCACACGGGACAACCGCAGGGGCCCGCCCGCCACCGACTGCACACGGGACAACCGCAGGGGCCCGCCCGCCACCGACTGCACACGGGACAACCGCAGGGGCCCGCCCGCCTCCGACTGCACACGGGACAACCGCAGGGGCCCGCCCGCCACCGACTGCACACGGGACAACCGCAGGAGCCGCCCGCTCGCCACCGACTGCACACGGGACAACCGCAGGGGCCGCCCGCTCGCCACCGACTGCACACGGGACAACCGCAGAGGCCGCCCGCTCGCCACCGACTGCACACGGGACAACCGCATGGGCCGCCCGCCACCGACTGCACACGGGACAACCGCAGGGGCCGCCCGCCACCGACTGCACACGGGACAACCGCAGGGGCCGCCCGCCACCGACTGCACACGGGACAACCGCAGGGGCCGCCCGCCACAACCGCAGGGGCCGCCCGCCACCGACTGCACACGGGACAACCGCCCACCACTGACTGCACACGGGACAACCGCCCACCACTGACTGCACACGGGACAACCGCAGGAGCCACCCGCCACTGACTGCACACTGTACAACCGCAGGAGCCACGTGACCCACCACTCACTGCACACGGTACAATCACAGGAGCTGTCCGCCACTGAATGCACCCGGTACCACCACAGGAACTTCCCACCGCTGACTGCACCTGGTACTAAGGACTCTGGAGCCGTCCGCCACTGACTTCACACAGTACCACCACAGGAGCCGCTTGCCGCTTACTGCACAACAACAGGAGCTGTCCGCCGCTGACTGGGGGTTTCAGACTTCGGGGGTCTTACAATTCACTGCAGCAAAGTCTCCTTAACTTCTGAAGCCACAAGTCTGTGCAGAGAAAAAACGCAGCCGTCATTGCTTTATGGGACAAAATGAGCTGAATGAAGAGGCGACTCCAGACCCTGATAAACTGGATGGAGGAGACAGAGCAGGAACATTGGGGTCAGTGAAGCGGGGCTCCCAGGCACACACTCCGCTTGCTGACTGCGCTGTATTCCCTCTACAATCACGCAGCGGCCGCTTTCTCGGATCCCACACACGGCGGTACCGCACACTCACCCATGTGAACAGAGCTTGGCGGTTTTTATCTTCCTCCATGTGTGACGTCAGGGCAGCGCCACCTGCCGGAGCAGAGTGTCCGTCATCTATGAGGTCACGTGGTGACTGCTGACGGCGCATGTCATGTGATTAGTCACATGAGAGGGAGGAGTCCGGCTCCGGCCCGCCCCACTTCACGCGCCTCCTGTTCCCACCCGAAAATGGTACATTACACACGTGACCCTGCGCCCCATATACATTATACACGTGACCCTGCGCCCTATATACATTACACACGTGACCCTGCTCCCCATATACATTACACACGTGACCCTGCGCCCCATATACATTACACACGTGACCCTGCGCCCCATATACATTACACGCGTGACCCTGCGCCCCATATACATTACACACGTGACCCTGCGCCCCATATACATTACACGCGTGACCCTGCGCCCCATATACATTACACACGTGACCCTGCGCCCCACATACATTATACACGTGACCCTGCGCCCCATATACATTACACACGTGACCCTGCGCCCCATATACATTACACACGTGACCCTGCGCCCCATATACATTATACACGTGACCCTGCGCCCCATATACATTACACACGTGACCCTGCGCCCCATATACATTACACACCTGACCCTGCGCCCCATATACATTATACACGTGACCCTGCTCCCCATATACATTATACACGTGACCCTGCGCCCCATATACATTATACACGTGACCCTGCGCCCCATATACATTATACACGTGACCCTGCGCCCCATATACATTACACACGTGACCCTGCGCCCCATATACATTACACACGTGACCCTGCGCCCCATATACATTACACACTTGACCCTGCGCCCCATATACATTGTACACGTGACCCTGCGCCCCATACACATTATACACGTGACCCTGCGCCCCATATACATTATACACGTGACCCTGCGCCCCATATACATTATACACGTGACCCTGCGCCCCATATACATTGTACACGTGACCCTGCGCCCCATATACATTGTACACGTGACCCTGCGCCCCATATACATTATACACGTGACCCTGCGCCCTATATACATTGTACACGTGACCCTGCGCCCCATATACATTATACACGTGACCCTGCGCCCCATATACATTACACACGTGACCCTGCGCCCCATATACATTTTACACGTGACCCTGCGCCCCATACACATTATACACGTGACCCTGCGCCCCATATACATTATACACGTGACCCTGCGCCCCATATACATTATACACGTGACCCTGCGCCCCATATACATTGTACACGTGACCCTGCGCCCCATATACATTGTACACGTGACCCTGCGCCCCATATACATTATACACGTGACCCTGCGCCCCATATACATTACACACGTGACCCTGCGCCCCATATACATTACACACGTGACCCCGCGCCCCATATACATTATACACGTTTTACCCTTCTTGAAGTCCGGGCTCATGTTTGGGGATTGGAGAGCTACACTCTGGGGATTGCTATAATCATTATACTCTCCAGAGTATAATCCCTAGCTCTTGTAAGAGCTGCTCCTGTCCCTGTTTCGCTCTCTGGACTAAGGAGAGGTTCACCCACTGGAAGCTGGAGCCCGGCCTTGGGTCCAGGGTGGGTGGAGCACGGCGAAACCCCAAACCAAGCTGCGGTGGTTTGTGGGGTTTGTAGGGGTTATGTGATAACTCTCCGAGTACAGATCATGTAGTAGATGTCACCTGCAGTCCTATGTAACACCATATATAACACAGTGATAACTCTCTGAGTACAGATCATGCAGTAGATGTCACCTGCAGTCCTATGTAACACCACATATAACACAGTGATAACTCTCTGAGTACAGATCATGCAGTAGATGTCACTTGCAGTCCTATGTAACACCACATATAACACAGTGATAGCTCTCTGAGTATAGATAATGCAATAGATGTCTCCTGCAGTCCTATGTAACACCACGTATAACACAGTGATAACTCTCCGAGTACAGATCATGTAGTAGATGTCACTTGCAGTCCTATGTAACACCACATATAACACAGTGATAGCTCTCTGAGTACAGATAATGTAGTAGATGTCACCTGCAGTCCTCTGTAACACCACATATAACACAGTGATAGCTCTCTGAGTACAGATAATGCAGTAGATGTCTCTTGCAGTCCTATGTAACACCACAGATAACACAGTGATAGCTCTCCGAGTACAGTTAATGTAGTAGATGTCACCTGCAGTCCTATGTAACACCACAGATAACACAGTGATAGCTCTCTGAGTATAGATAATGCAGTAGATGTCTCTTGCAGTCCTATGTAACACCACAGATAACACAGTGATAGCTCTCTGAGTATAGATGATGTAGTAGATGTTACCTGCAGTCCTATGTAACACCACAGATAACACAGTGATAGCTCTCCGAGTACAGTTAATGTAGTAGATGTCACCTGCAGTCCTATGTAACACCACAGATAACACAGTGATAGCTCTCTGAGTATAGATAATGCAGTAGATGTCTCTTGCAGTCCTATGTAACACCACAGATAACACAGTGATAGCTCTCTGAGTACAGATAATGCAGTAGATGTTACCTGCAGTCCTATGTAACACCACAGATAACACAGTGATAACTCTGAGTACAGATAATGTAACAAATCAGAATTTCCATAATAAGTTGTGCCAGTTGACATACCCTGGAAGCCACATACAGCGGCACACACGTACTTACCGTACTGGAGGGGCTCAGCACTGAGAACTGTTCTCTTTTCCATGACACAATCATTGCTGTTACCTGTAGTTGCCACCAGGTGGAGCTCACGGTTCACAGACCTGCACATGTAATATGGTTCATTACTGGCTGCATATCCATGTGCTCTCTGCTCCCCCTAGTGGTGGTTGTAGGCAGATTAATCATTCCCCTTCCTCCCCCTTTTACAGATGCAGCGAGGGAGGATTCAGTATAGAAGTCTGGACATTTAGGGCTCATGCACATGACTGGTGCCGTAGCCCGTATTGCAGCCCGCAAACAGCTGTTTGTGCACCGCCTCACGGATGCGGACCGCAATCCAGAAGTAATAGAACTTGTATTTTTTTGCAGATCCGCCTGCATCCGTATCGTACACGGCGCTGCAGAATCCTGCCTTCAGTAAGGTCGCAGATTAGGGTTTTGTGATATTATGCTTTTTTTTTACCGCTCACTTGTTTTCAATAGTGGTTGGGGGGGGGGGGGGGCGTGGACAGTTATGTTAATTAGGTGCACTCCAAAAAGTTGAAAACTCCGCTCCAGTAGGGGGTGCTGTAAAAATAAATAAATAACTGGTGTCAAATTTAACATTTCATAAATTGGGTGCAAAGGGCGCCAGCGCAGCGTCGAGGAGGGGCCGACCAATTATTTGCATAAATTAAGAGTTAATTTTTCACAAAAATGGAGGCGCCTAGAAAGAAGCGACACAGACAGTTTACTAATAACCATGTTCCTGATGACTTCAATGCTTCACCATCTCCTAGATCTCTGCTTGCTGCTAGTGAATGGTAACACACAGTGTATCAGGGCAGAGCTCATCTGCTGCTGGCTCCTCACGTGGCTCAGGGATGAAGCCACCGCCTCTTGTCCCCAGGGCCGCCGGTTCTAGCCCTGTGCAGGGTAGGTGAGATGTGCGCAGTCTCCAGTCCCAGGGTTGAGTGGAGTTTGCTTAGTGTCTCACAGATTGATGTGGAGGATGGGAAGGTGTGATTGTGACGCCTCCCCTGCTCTCCTCCTACAGCTTGGATCACATTTTACCAGGATTTTCCTTGCTGATCACAGCAGACATTGGGGTCACTGCCATGGACATGACTGGAGCCGGTCCCTGTTCACACTCCGCAGCCGCTCTGACGTTTCAGGCTTATTTCTACAGATTATCATCTGTAGCTCCAAGAATCAAACTCCAAGAAAAGTGGCAATAAAAAAGTAGCAATTTTTTGGTTCTTTTACACCACTTCTCTGTACAGCAAGGGTGTTTTAGTCGCGTCTTCATGTCGGGCGTGGCCTCTGCAATCTCACGCTATGATTTCACGTATGAGCTTCAACTTTCTAAATCTGTCGTGAAACTAGCAGAGCTGACCAAAAATGTCGATTTTTCCACGCCAGAAAACTCTTAGACTGTGGATACGTTCAGATTTGATTAAACGTAGAAAAAATTCTGCAACAAGTTTACTAAATCAGGATTAGCGCTTCTGCCCCTTAACTCCTCGCTATTTCCGAGATCTCTGCTACTTGTCAGTAAATGGAAACATTCTAGAGGTTGGAAATGTCTGCTCTTCTTTCTCTGTTTCAAGTCACTGGGGCATTTACTGTAAAGTCTGGCGCTGTTTTTAGGCGTAAAAATGCTGTTTTAGAAAAAAAAATTGTCTCATTTACTACTGAAAACTGACTCGTTTTGGGGGCATTTACTCCTTGTTCGGCTGTTTTGATTTTTTAGACTAATTGAGAAGTTTTATAACTTTTTTGCCTGTTTTCTGACCTATTTATGGAGGTGCGCCTGATTTGGTCACAAAAACAGTCTAATGTCTACTCCGCCCCAGCGCTGGCAGACATGTTTCGAGTGGTCAGTTGCTCCGCATTTTGCCTAAGAAGATGCCCTTTCATGGAGATGTGCGCCTAATTTTAGTTCACTTGCGTGACATTCTCATGCACATAATAATTAGACCAGTCTTAGTGAATAGGAACCTGTCGTACTGACAAAGAACCACCAGAGGGCGGACTAATACTACGTCTAGTAATTTATGAAGTGCTGTGAGGCAAAAGACCGACAGACGAAGCAGACACGCCTGGCGAGCTCCATAAATGTCCCAATGAACCAACTAGAAGATAAACCAGGACTGGGTATTGCCGGTCCTGCAGTCCTGGACACAGTCCCCATGGTTTTCAGCTATCGCCCCACACCAGCAGAATCAAGAAAATCAAGATAAAGTAGCAGGACGGCGCCGCGGTTCACGTCGGGTGCTTAGATCTGATTTCATCCATGTTAGGTTTGCAGTGACTCGGCTCCTCATCAGTCCCCTGCTACCGATTGATACAGCAGAAGTTGGAGCCCCCTCAGAGCTGCGCTCACTGCAACCCCACCCCCATATGGCACTGCATCCGAGTACGATGTACCATCCGGCAGAAGCCTTTCCTACAAAGGGTCACAGTCATCCAGTGATAGAATCTACAGGTGACCGCACCACACAGGGGCCCAGAGAACACTGCCGGCCAATAGTGCGGCTGGAACCTGTGCCAGCGGTGCCCCTCTCAGTAATGCCCCACACAGGCCGCACATTCCCGTAGATGTGCCATAATTGACTAACGTGGGAATACCCCTTTAAGAGTTTTACAAGCATCACATTTTGCTTGGAGAGAATTCCGGAGCACAGGAGCAGCACGAGGATAGCCTCTAAGATCAGAAGGGGAGGCTGCGACGCAGTGGCAGATCAGAGAGCAAGAGAGGTGTGGAAGGGTGCAGCATGGTGGAGAGAATTACATCCTACAGCATGTTCTGTCGAGGAGTTTTTGTAGGCCCCCATTCACATTGGCCGCACAGCAGGTTTTCCTTTTACAGGTTTTGCATTAAACGTTCACAATAAACACGCAGGAACCAACCCTAAGGGTCACAGCGGGTGCTGGTACCAGTATACCCATACACCCCAGTCCCAGTGATACATGAAGGTTACAACATCCGATTAGTTCCCCAGCTTTCTGGGAGTCATGGTGCCTCGGGTCTCAGTGGCGCCTCCTACACTGCAATGGAAACCACATTTTTTTAAATTCATAAAAATTTTGGGAATATTAAAGTTTCCTTCTTTCGAATGAGATTCCAGAGATGAGGATAACGGCGTCAGAACAGCAGCAGCTCCGAGCTGATCCGCAGGTTACACAACTACCCTCCTGGAGCAGTGGAAGATGGGAGTTATGGGCCCAATATTCCTGAGACGAGATACTAACTAAAGGACTCGTAAATACAATCTATTGCTCCCTGTTATCAGCCATTTCAGGGGAGAGGATGACTGTAGGACAGGAGAATACAGTCTATTGCCCCCTGTTATCAGCCATTTCAGGGAGAGGATGACTGTAGGACAGGAAAATACAGTCTATTGCCCCCTGTTATCAGCCATTTCAGGGGAGAGGATGACTGTAGGACAGGAGAATACAGTCTATTGCCCCCTGTTATCAGCCATTTCAGGAGAGAGGATGACTGTAGGACAGGAGAATACATTCTATTGCCCCGTTATCAGCCATTTCAGGGGAGAGGATGACTGTAGGACAGGAGAATACAGTCTATTGCCCCCTGTTATCAGCCATTTCAGGGCAGAGGGTGACTGTAGGACAGGAGAATACAGTCTATTGCTCCCTGTTATCAGCCATTTCAGGGGAGAGGATGACTGTAGGACAGGAGAATACAGTCTATTGCCCCCTGTTATCAGCCATCTCAGGGGAGAGGATGACTGTAGGATAGGAGAATACAATCTATTGCCCCCTGTTATCAGCCATCTCAGGGGAGAGGATGACTGTAGGATAGGAGAATACAATCTATTGCCCCCTGTTATCAGCCATTTCAGGGGAGAGGATGACTGTAGGACAGGAAAATACAGTCTATTTGCCCCCTGTTATCAGACATTTCAGGGGAGAGGATGACTGTAGGACAGGAGAATACAGTCTATTGCCCCCTGTTATCAGCCATTTCAGGGGGGAGGATGACTGTAGGACAGGAGAATACAGTCTATTGCCCCCTGTTATCAGCCATTTCAGGGGGGAGGATGACTGTAGGACTGGAGAATACAGTCTATTGCCTCCTGTTATCAGCTATTTCAGGGGAGAGGATGACTGTAGGACAGGAGAATACAGTCTATTGCTCCCTGTTATCAGCCATTTCAGGGGAGAGGATGACTGTAGGACAGGAGAATACAATCTATTGCTCCCTGTTATCAGCCATTTCAGGGGAGAGGACGACTGTAGGACAGGAGAATACAGTCTATTGCCCCCTGTTATCAGCCATTTCAGGGGAGAGGATGACTGTAGGACAGGAGAATACAGTCTATTGCCCCCTGTTATCAGCCATTTCAGGGGAGAGGATGACTGTAGGACAGGAGAATACAGTCTATTGCCCCTGTTATCAGCCATTTCAGGGGAGAGGATGACTGTAGGACAGGAGAATACAGTCTATTGCCCCCTGTTATCAGCCATTTCAGGGAGAGGATGACTGTAGGACAGGAGAATACAGTCTATTGCTCCCTGTTATCAGCCATTTCAGGGGAGAGGATGACTGTAGAACAGGAGAATACAGTCTATTGCCCCCTGTTATCAGCCATTTCAGGGAGAGGATGACTGTAGACAGGAGAATACAGTCTATTGCCCCCTGTTATCAGCCATTTCAGGGGAGGAGGGATGACTGTAGGACAGGAGAATACAGTCTATTGCTCCCTGTTATCAGCCATTTCAGGGGAGGAGGATGACTGTAGGACAGAGAATACAAGTCTATTGCCCCCTGTTATCAGCCATTTCAGGGGAGAGGATGACTGTAGGACAGGAGAATACAAGTCTATTGCTCCCTGTTATCAGCCATTTCAGGGGAGAGGATGACTGTAGGACAGGAGAATACAGTCTATTGCCCCCTGTTATCAGCCATTTCAGGGGAGAGGATGACTGTAGGACAGGAGAATACAGTCTATTGCCCCTGTTATCAGCCATTTCAGGGGAGAGGATGACTGTAGGACAGGAGAATACAGTCTATTGCCCCTGTTATCAGCCATTTCAGGGGAGAGGATGACTGTAGGACAGGAGAATACAGTCTATTGCCCTGTTATCAGCCATTTCAGGGGAGAGGATGACTGTAGGACAGGAGAATACAGTCTATTGCCCCTGTTATCAGCCATTTCAGGGGAGAGGATGACTGTAGGACAGGAGAATACAGTCTATTGCCCCTGTTATCAGCCATTTCAGGGGAGAGGATGACTGTAGGACAGGAGAATACAGTCTATTGCCCCTGTTATCAGCCATTTCAGGGGAGAGGATGACTGTAGGACAGGAGAATACAGTCTATTGCCCCTGTTATCAGCCATTTCAGGGGAGAGGATGACTGTAGGACAGGAGAATACAGTCTATTGCCCTGTTATCAGCCATTTCAGGGGAGAGGATGACTGTAGGACAGGAGAATACAGTCTATTGCTCCCTGTTATCAGCCATTTCAGGGGAGAGGATGACTGTAGGACAGGAGAATACAGTCTATTGCTCCCTGTTATCAGCCATTTCAGGGGAGAGGATGACTGTAGGACAGAGAATACAGTCTATTGCTCCCCTGTTATCAGCCATTCAGGG
>NC_058089.1:13375172-13432403 GCF_014858855.1 Bufo gargarizans | reverse complement strand
GGTCCTTAGCTGCAACCTCATCCTTCAAGGCATCCGAGAGACCATGAGAGAAAGCAGCGACCAGAGCCTCATTATTCCAGCCCACCTCTGCTGCCAGGGTACGAAACTCAATGGCGTATTCAGCTACGGATCGTGAACCCTGTCTGATGGACATAAGGAGCTTCGCAGCAGAGGCAGCACGAGCCGGCACATCGAATACCTTCCGAAGAGAAGCAACAAAACCGGAAAACTCGGCAACCACCGGATTGTTGTTCTCCCATAAAGGGCTGGCCCAGGCCAAGGCCTTGTCCGAGAGCAGCGAGATCAAGAAGCCCACCTTTGATCTCTCAGTAGGAAAGGCATGTGGCAGCAACTCGAAATAAATGCCCACCTGGTTAAGGAAACCTCGGCACTGAGTTGGCTCTCCCCCAAAGCGCTGTGGAAGGGGGGCAGAACCGGTCATACCCCGAGACACCGCAGGCGCAGCAACAGGTGTCGGGGTAGACTCTGGCGCAACAACCGGAGCGACAGTAGGAGCGGGCCCAGGAGCGACAACCGACCCATTGGCAACGGAAGCGAAATGAGCCGTGCGTTCAAGCAGGGTTTGCAACGCCACAGCGAACCGACCCAACAGGTGATCCTGCTGATCAAGTCTGGCAACCAGCGTAGGTAGCGAGGATGGCCCTGTACCGTCAGAATTCATGGCTTGGTCCTAATGTCATGGAACCATGAACCAGACGTACAACAAGAGATAAGTGGAAATAAGAAGGCTTTATTGAAAATCAAGCTGTAAGCAAAAGTCCAAACGGATGGCTAAACCGAAGCAGGGTCTTGCGTAGACAGAGGTCAGGAACCAGAAAGGTAGTCAGACGAAGCCTGGATCAGGAACCAGCAGGGTAGTCAGACGAAGCCAGGATCAGGAACCAACGGGGTAGTCAGACGAGGCCAGGATCAGGAACCAGAAGCAGCAGCAGTCTTAGAAGCATGTGAACACAGGAGGACCAAGCAAGGAACTGAAGCCACAGACCTCCTATATATATGAGCTAGGCATCCAGCTCCTCCCAGTGGGAAGGAGAAGCCGCAGGGTGGGAGGCTACAAGAAACCCAGAAACCAAGATGGCCGCCAGCACATGTCAAACGAAGGAGAACAGTAAGAAGGTAAGACCATGACAGACAGGCAACCACCCCCACCTAATTTCTCTGGGGACGCACATATCTGAGTGGCTGATCCGTGGACAGGGGCGTTGCTAGGGTCTCAAAAGATCCGTAGCCCAAGCCCCAATGCATATTGACCAATTCTCTAAGTCGACCAACCCCCCCCCCCCCACCACCACCACAAACACCAGCACTGAAGACCCTTTCCTGTACTCGCTATACAGCAGCACTTCCCTGTCACATCCCGGGCCTCCAGGTGACGTCTCCTCCGATGTAGATCTTCTCCATTCCGTCCGGACACTTCTCTCAGCCGCCTCGTCTCTGCAGAGTTTGACACACGGACATCTTAGCTTCCTCACTTTTCTGTTCCCCAAATACTATCCTGAAGAAAAATGAGCGCCATACAGATAATCTTCCCCATAGTAACGGTGGTCCTCATAGTCCCACCGATAGTAATTCCCTTCTAGAATGCCCTTATTAGTAATACTGCCCCCTACAGTTATAATGCTCCCAAAGAGTGCGCCTATTGGTAGAGGAGCCCCCTAGTACAAATAAGACCCCCCTATTGTTCACCGAGTGGTAATAAAGCTCTCTACAGACCTACGGATGTTTTCAGCTAGCAACGCCTGTGTCTGTTGATCTAGTGCAGGCTGTGTCCGGATGACAATACCAGTAACATACTGCGCAGAGGTATCCGGATTTCATGGACCCATTTTCTGCAGATTGAAACACAGACACGTGTGTACGAGACCTTACACAACACACGGAGCGCATTGTCAGGCACTGCTGAAATCCAGTACTGAGGGTCTGGGGACAGCACAACCCCCACTGTATGCCCCCCCCAAACTATGCTGTGTGGGGGTATATGGTGAAACAACCACCACCTGTTTCCAATAACAACCAGCAGAATAGTGAGTGCAGCTCTGGGGTATAATACACAATGTAACTAAATGATTTTCCTATTTCATGACATAAAGTCATAGTTTTATTAAAGACACGGAGGCGAGTATTGCTATCTCCTTCTTTACTTCCACCAATAGCAGCAAAGGAGAAATTAACATAATCATAACAAAAAAGGACCCTCCCCTGACAGATCCTATAATAAGCAGTGTCCTCTAGCATAACTTCCTCTTTGAATCCACGACACCAACCGCCAAACCATAACCGAAACGCAGCCGAAACTGTAACTGGATCCGAAACCGACAACCATCCTGGTCCGTCCAACTGTAGAACTCAAGCCAACATGGCCAACATCTCAGGAAACCTGGAATAACACGGAAGTCCATATGTCGAGGGGTTTTCAACCTGAAACAGAAGAAATAACATAGCCAGTGTAAAAATTGGGTAAAACTGAGCCATCTCGAACCTGTAACGGTCGTACATCCAAAGGTCGCTGATAAACAGAACCATAAATAAACCTTAATGGCAATAAATGTCATAAATAACAATGAAAGGCAATGTAACAGTCAAAAATATCACCATAACGTCACAAACAGGGCGGGCAGGAGAAACCCAGGGTGGGCAATACTCGCCTCCGTGTCTTTAATAAAACTATGACTTTACGTCATGAAATAGGAAAATCATTTAGTTTTACAGCAAGACACGGAGGCTTCGTATTGCAAGTTCAAAGCTGCTCAATAATAGATGAAAACACATGAGGGGGCGGACGGAAATAAAATTCTGTGAACGTCGTGGCCCTAGACCAGTCAGCCAGACGCAGAATGTCCTCCAAACGAGCACCCGAAATAGCCAGGGCAGTGGCAGCCGCGCCCCTGGCCGAGTGAGCGGTAAAAACCGCCGTATCAATCCCAGAAAGGGACATGACCCACTTCATCCTATGCGCCAGAGTGGGACTGGTCACCGGGCCAAAGGGATGGCGAATAGAGAGGAAAAGCTGTGGGGTATCCGCAGAGCGGTGAGCCCGAGTGCGCAACTCATACTCCCGTAAGCAAGCCACCGGACAGAGCGCCGGAGAAAAGGGAAAACAGGGATAGGACACAGACCGAATATTGGTCTTGGTACGCCGCGTAATGTTAAAAGTAACACCCTCAGGAGTAAAGGATCTAGCATCATGATCCAGAGCCCTGACATCAGAAACCCTCTTACAGGAGATTAGGCAAAAGAGGGTAAGCAATTTGGCCGACAGTTGACGGAGGGAAAGAGCCACATTGTCCGGCCAAGCCGAGAGAAAAGAAAGGACCAGGGAAACATCCCACGTAGTGGTGAAACGAGGCCGAGCCAAGCGAGAACCACGTAATAGGCGTGACACCGAGGGGTGTTGACCAGCAGGAACCCCATCAAAACCCTGATGAGTCGAAGAAATCGCTGAATGGAACACATTGATGGTCCGATAAGCTTTTCCTGCTTCAAAGAGAGATGTAAGGAATTGCAACAAATGGGTCACAGGCGCCGAAATGGGATCCAGGTCCCGTTCCATGCACCAGCTAACCCAAGATCCCCAAGCTGCCCGGTAAGATTTTCGCGTGCCGGGAGCCCAAGCATTGTCCAGGAGGCGTCTAGTAGCCTCCGAAATTCCCTCGACCTCTCCTGGAGTCCTGAGATTCGGCACACTAGAAGTTGAAGGGAGCCCTCGACCAGCAGGGGATGTGGGGCACCCAGAGGGTCCTGGAGGAGATCCGTCCGAGCCGGAAGGAGGAGAGGTACATCCACCAGGAGTTCCAGGAGAATCGGGTACCAGGCTTGAGACCCCCAGAAGGGGACCACCACTACCAATTCCGCCGCCTGACGACGAGCCTGTAGCAGCATCCTCGGAATCATGGCAAACGGCGGAAACGCGTAATGTAGGGCTGCAGACCAGTCCTGGAGAAACGCATCCACCGCCTCTGCTTCCGGATCCGGACGCCAGCTGAAGAACCTGGGCAGGTGAGTATTGAGACGGGACGCGAAGAGGTCTATGGAACAAGGACCCCAGATGTCCGAGATTGTGGAGAACATCTCCGGATTCAACCTCCAGTCGCTGCCGTCCGTAAAGCATCGGGAACTCCAATCCGCTCGGTAGTTGTGAAGACCCGGAAGGTACTCCGCTTGAATCATGATGTCCCTGGACAGACAGTAGGACCAGAACTCCTTCGCCAGTCGGGCTAAGGTGGCCGATTGGGTGCCGCCCAGGTGATTGACATACCTGACCGCTGACACATTGTCCATGCGTAGACGGATGCAAGCGTGCGCTACGCCCTTGGTGAAACTCCTGATGGCAAACGAGCCCGCTACAAGTTCCAGAGCGTTAATGTGAAGATGGGTCTCGGTCTCCGACCATCGACCCCCAGTGGAAATACCCTCGCAGTGGGCACCCCAGCCCTGGAGACTCGCGTCCGACTCCACCGTAAATTCTGGTTGGAATCCGAAGATTGCTCTGCCGTTCCAGGCTTCCAAGTTGGTTATCCACCAATAAAGTTCCTCCCGAGCTTCCTGATCCAGAACCACCGCGTCTGCAAACGAGGCCCCGGTACGGAGGTGGGCGATCTTCAGGTGCTGTAGAGCCCGATAATGGAGTGGAGCGGGGAAGACTGCCTAGATAGAGGAGGCTAATAGCCCAATGATGCGAGCCAGGTGACGTAGGGATAGGGAGGAAGCTGAGAGAGCATGTCTCAACTCCTTGCGTATCGTCCGCAACTTCTCTGAAGGAAGACTGAGAGATTCCACAACAGAGTCCACCGTGAAGCCCAGGAACTCTATCCGTCGAGTCGGTGCGAGGCAGGATTTCTCGGGATTGAGTAGGAAACCCAGACCCGTCAGAAGATCCGAGGTCCACTGAAGGTGCTGAAGCAGAGACGACTGACATTGATGCATAATGAGGATGTCGTCCAGATAAATGACTAGACGCACCCCACGACTCCGCAGCCAGGCCATGACCGGGCGCAGTAGCTTGGTGAAGGACCAAGGCGCCGAAGAAAGGCCGAACGGTAGGCAAGTGAAGCGCCACACTTCGCCCCTCCACAGGAAGCGCAGTAGATCCCTGGACGAGGAGGCAATTGGGACCGTAAGATAAGCATCTTTGAGGTCCAGCTTCACCATCCAGTCCCCCGGAATCAGCAAGTCCCGAAGGAGGTGAATCCCTTCCATCTTGAAGTGGCGATAGCGCACCACAGCATACAAGGCCCGGAGATTTATTACTGGACACATTTGTCCGCCTTTTTTCTGCACTAGAAAAATGTGGCTGAGAACGCCCCCCGGGGTGGGAGGGGCCCTTTCTATCACATTCTTGTGAAAAAGGGAAATCAGTTCTACATCCACTAGTTCCCTGTCTGGACGTGCCAGGGGTGGGGGTGGAAGGACGAGATCTGGCGAACCCGTAAGTTCTATGCGAAACCCCTGTACCGTGCTCAGCACCCATGGGTCTGATGTAATGCTGGACCAAACGTGGGAACATAAATGGAGTCTGCCCCCGACACAAGGAATCAAAGAAGTCCCCACTGGGGAAAGACTTACCGAAGGATTTTCGGAAGTTCGGATTCCCTCTAACGGATCTGGAGCGCCATTGGCCGCCTCTGGCCGGGAAGAACAGAGGAGGATTCCTTTGGTCCTGGAAGGGAGGTCTCTGGTTGAAGGAGCCTCTGCCCAAGCTGCGGGCCTGGAAACTGGAGCGGCCGGACAGACGGCCCCTACTACTGCCGGCCCTAGTGGAGACCCGTCCCTGAAAGACCCTTCTCATGGAGGACTGGGCCTTGTCTAGGGCGGTAAATGCACCTACGTATCTGCTGAGGTCCTTAATAAAGGAATCCCCGAACAGCAGACCCTGAGCATCCCTCCCTGACTCAGTGAGTGCCAGGTTGGCCAATTTCGGGTCAATTTTTAAAAAAATGGCTTTACGCCGTTCCATGGCCAGGGAGGAGTTGGTGCTGCCCGCGATACAAATGGCCCTCTGTATCCAGCCAGTAAGCTCCTCCGGATCTATCGGAGAGCCGTCCGCTCTGGCCGATTCGGCCATCTCAAAGATTTTGGCGAGGGGGCCAAAGATGTCAAGGAGCTTATCCTGACAACTCTTAATTGCGGAATCTAACCCCTTGCGGGGATTCCAGCCGGTTTTAGCCAAGAACTGTGTCATTTTTGGATCCACAGATGGCGTATCACAGACCTTGTTGGGGATCAATGGTCTGGGGCATTCAGCTTGGAGCTTGCTGCGCGCCTCTTTGCTAAGAGGACGGCGCACCCAATGCTCCAGGTAATCGCTCACATGAGCCACCGGCAACCACTCCGCCGACCTAGGGTGGTGGAGGGAATCAGGATCAAATAATGGGTTGCCTGAGGGGTCCACCAGGGTAGAAACCGTGTTAGGGGCAGTGGCGGAGGCGCCCACGGACCCAGAGGTGGAAGGCCTAGGGCCAGCGTTATCTGGAAATTCAGATTCCATCTCCATCTCCCCTTCAGATTGGCCGCTTGCCTCCGCATAAGCCTCCATATCAGATTCTATATCTGAATCTATATCATTAGTTTGTGCTCTAGCACATTTCCACGTTCGCGCCTTTTCTGCCTGGCGCGGCAAGGCTCTTTTGCGCGATCTAAGCGCGCTATCATGGGTGGCTTGAATCACACCAGTCAAAGTCTCCTGGGCAGGAGGTTCAATGGTAGGCTGCGGGTTAGTGAGTACAGGCAACTGAGTAGAGGGGGCATGGGCAGACAAGGCCTGGGAGATGGTTTGGGATATCATAGAGGACATGGATCCCATTGCCTCAATAATAGCACTAGACACTGAGCGTTGTAGCTCCAGGGCCTGTGCACTAATAGTTGGTAAGCTCGGGTCCCCAGCGGATGGAGGGGGATTAGGCCCAGCGGGAGAGCGGTCAGAAGACATATTTAGGTGTTAATATTAACTACTAAAGTGGCAGATAACCTACTTGGGGATGCCTTATATATTAGGGGTCACTAAGACCGAGGAAGTGGGTACCTAAAGAGGGGTTAGTCACCCCAAGCGCCGCAGAGCAGGAGCCGATCCGGAGCCGAGCGACAGACGTGCACGGCAGAGAACTCTGAAATCCCGCGAGAGGATGGGCGGGAGCTCCCCAAAATGGCCGCGAGATCTCGGAGCCGCGGGAAACAAAGCGGAAGCTGCCGCCGATACCTAGAGCACCGGGAACCAGCGGGGCGGAATCGGAGCAGAGAATGAAGGTAGGGAGGAGAGGCGCAGAGCGCCTCCCAAGCGAAACGGAGCGAAAAATTCAATAAAAATTCAATAAAAACGCGGTGGTTGAAGCAAGGATGGGATGGGGAAAGGGGGGGGGGGGACCCCCTAATGAAAACGCAATAGGCGTAGGGGAATACAGGTGACAAGGAAGCAACTAGTCAAAAACGAGGGGGAAAGAAAAAAACCTGTCAAAGGGCAGAGACTATGAATAATAGACAAGCCCTAAGAAACACAGGGTAATGAAATACAGCCATCATACATGCAAAAAGATATCACATGAAATACAGAATAACTTATCTTGGTGGAAGCAGCAAAGAAAGAGGAAGTTATGCTAGAGGACACTGCTTATTATAGGATCTGTCAGGGGAGGGTCCTTTTTTGTTATGATTATGTTAATTTCTCCTTTGCTGCTATTGGTGGAAGTAAAGAAGGAGATAGCAATACGAAGCCTCCGTGTCTTGCTGTAAAACTCAGGATCAGTAATGTATGTACAGTCGTGGCCAAAAGTTTTGAGAATTACATAAATATTGGAAATTGGAAAAGTTGCTGCTTAAGTTTTTCTAATAGCAATTTGCATATACTCCAGAATGTTATGAAGAGGGATCAGATGAATTGCATCGTCCTTCTTTGCCATGAAAA
Organism: Bufo gargarizans; assembly: GCF_014858855.1. Taxonomy (NCBI): domain Eukaryota; kingdom Metazoa; phylum Chordata; class Amphibia; order Anura; family Bufonidae; genus Bufo; species Bufo gargarizans. Next base: position 13,424,488 of record NC_058089.1, on the reverse strand, counting down.
TTAACTTAATCCCAAAAAAAACTTTCCACTGCATTTCATTGCCGCCATTAAAGGACCTACTGAGATCATTTCTGTAATCGTCTTGTTAACTCAGGTGAGAATGTTGACGAGCACAAGGCTGGAGATCATTATGTCAGGCTGATTGGGGTAAAATGGCAGACTTGACCTGTTAAAAGGAGGGTGATGCTTGAAATCATTGTTCTTCCATTGTTAACCATGGTGACCTGCAAAGAAACGCGTGCCGCCATCATTGCGTTGCATAAAATTGGCTTCACAGGCAAGGATATTGTGGCTACTAAGATTGCACCTCAATCGACAATTTATAGGATCATCAAGAACTTCAAGGAAAGAGGTTAAATTCTTGTTAAGAAGGCTTCAGGGTGTCCAAGAAAGTCCAGCAAGCGCCAGGATCGTCTCCTAAAGAGGATTCAGCTGCGGGATCGGAGTGCCACCAGTGCAGCGCTTGCTCAGGAATGGCAGCAGGCAGGTGTGAGCGCATCTGCACGCACAGTGAGGCCAAGACTTCTGGAAGATGGCCTGGTGTCAAGAAGGGCAGCAAAGAAGCCACTTCTCCAAAAAAAACACCAGGGACAGATTTATCTTCTGCAGAAAATATGGTGAATGGACTGCGGAGGACTGGGGCAAAGTCATATTCTCCGATGAAGCCTCTTTCCGATTGTTTGGGGCATCAGGAAAAAGGCTTGTCCGGAGAAGAAAAGGTGAGCGCTACCATCAGTCCTGTGTCATGCCAACAGTAAAGCATCCTGAGACCATCCATGTGTGGGGCGGCTTCTCATCCAAGGGAGTGGGCTCACTCACAATTTTGCCCAAAAACACAGCCATGAATAAAGAATGGCACTAAACACCCTCCAACAGCAACTTCTTCCAACAATCCAACAACAGTTTGGTGAAGAACAATGCATTTTCCAGCAGGATGGAGCACCGTGCCATAAGGCAAAAGTGACAACTAAGTGGCTCGGGGACCAAAACGGTGACATTTTGGGTCCATGGCCTGGAAACTCCCCAGATCTTAATCCCATTGAGAACTTGTGGTCAATCCTCAAGAGGCGGGTGGACAAACAGAAACACACTAATTCTGACAAACTCCAAGAAGTGATTATGAAAGAATGGGTTGATATCAGTCAGGAATTGGCCCAGAAGTTGATTGAGAGCATGCGCAGTCGAATTGCAGAGGTCCTGAAAAAGAAGGGCCAACACTGCAAATACTGACTCTTTGCATAAATGTCCTGTAATTGTCGATAAAAGCCTTTGAAACGTATGAAGTGCGAGTAATTATATTTCACTACATCACAGAAACAACCGAAACAAAGATCTAAAAGCAGTTTAGCAGCAAACTTTGTGAAAACTAATATTTATGTCATTCTTAAAACTTTTGGCCACGACTGTACACAGTGACTGCACCAGCAGAATAGTGAGTACAGTATAATACAGACTGTAGCCCAGGTTCAGTACAGAGAAGGGCCATGGTGGTTGTTGTCTTTAGCTCTTGGATGTACTTTGCCTCCATCTGTCCGTGTTCACAGTCATGACTCCATCCTCTAGTTCTTCTGTGAGTCTTGCTGTATCAACAACCTGTAGTGTTAGAGATGAGAAGCTCCTGCCATCTAGTGGTAGAATATCAAACTGCGTGACGTCACAGTTCTGTGCAGTTACAGTGAGTGCAACGTCCACAGGCAGAACCCAGGAAAGCATTTTTTTTTTTATGACTTGCCATCATATAGGATGACGATTCCTCCCTCACATGTATGTATCTCTGGAGAAACCTAGGGGATCCCTTTAACACGTTACAGAGTGTAAGCTGCAGAATCTGAGGAAGCAGGACATCGTGAACGCAGCAAAATGTCATTTGTTTTTTTCTGGTATTTTTGACATTTTAGTTAAAATCACTTTGTCCTGTTTCCATAGAAACATTCTATTTTTGGCCCTTCCTCTCTTCAGCGTTGGGCCAGCAATGGCTGCATCATGGCCTCAGCAACTAGGTCACCTGATGAGTCTATGGCGTGCACCGTCTATCCAGGCAGTGGGCACCAGAGCTGACACTCTGAGGTTGCTTCTTGATTTGTGCACTGCTCTCTGTAATCTGCGAAATGCAGTTTATCAAACTGTAGTAGATGGCACAAGTAATGGGAGATTCAGTGCCCGCACGCTGACTGTATTGTGGGGGTTCTGTGGGAAGTGACTGTGGGGTGGAGGCACTGTGGGAAGTGACTGTGGAGTGGAGGCACTGTGGGAAGTGACTGTGGAGTGGAGGCACTGTGGGAAGTGACTGTGGAGTGGAGGCACTGTGGGAAGTGACTGTGGGTGGAGGCACTGTGGGAAGTGACTGTGGAGTGGAGGCACTGTGGGAAGTGACTGTGGAGTGGAGGCACTGTGGGAAGTGACTGTGGAGTGGAGGCACTGTGGGAAGTGACTGTGGGGTGGAGGCACTGTGGGAAGTGACTGTGGGGTGGAGGCACTGTGGGAAGTGACTGTGGGGTGGAGGCACTGTGGGAAGTGACTGTGGGGTGGAGGCACTGTGGGAAGTGACTGTGGGGTGGAGGCACTGTGGGGTGGAGGCACTGTGGGAAGTGACTGTGGGGTGGAGGCACTGTGGGAAGTGACTGTGGGGTGGAGGCACTGTGGGAAGTGACTGTGGGGTGGAGGCACTGTGGGAAGTGTCTGTGGGGTGGAGGCACTGTGGGAAGTGTCTGTGGGGTGGAGGCACTGTGGGGTGGAGGCACTGTGGGAAGTGACTGTGGAGTGGAGGCACTGTGGGGTGGAGGCACTGTGGGAAGTGACTGTGGGGTGGAGGCACTGTGGGAAGTGACTGTGGGGTGGAGGCACTGTGGGAAGTGACTATAGTGTGGGGACACTGTGGGAAGTGTCTGTGGGGTGGTGGCACTGTGGGAAGTGACTGTATTGTGGGGACACTGTGGGAAGTGACTGTATTGTGGGGACACTGTGGGAAGTGACTGTATTGTGGGGACACTGTGGGAAGTGACTGTATTGTGGGGACAGTGATTATTAGAGATGAGCAAATCGAAGCTGAAAAAGTGGAATTTTATTTGCAACGAATGCGAATTTCCTCGCGCTTCATAGTAACAAATCAAATTTTTCCTAAAATGGCAGCTACATGTGTGGGGACTGAGGACATGTGGCAAGGAACTCTGGGAAGGCGGGATCACTCTGATTGACATGCCTGCATGCAGCCAATCAGCAGCCAGCCCTGTGATGTCACAGCCCCATAAATACAGCAGCCTTTTTAGATTCTGCAATTTTTCAGAGTGCAGGGACAGACGTGTGAAGGCGCTAGGGACAGCAAGAGGAAAAACGATGGTGGAAAAAAAAAAGACTGAAAAAAGGATTTATAAGTGCAGGGAAAGGATAGGGAGGAAACGTGTCACAGCATCTTAGTGCAGGGAGAGACGTCGATGTGGAGTCAGCTGACGACGGTGTAAAAGGAGTGCGCTTCTTCTTGGCGCTAACATCACACTTGAGTTATTTGGTCAGTTTTGGCCCCGTTCACTACCACAGCAGACTCCCTATGCGTGTTACTGCAAGGCACAGTGTTCTACACCACTATACAGGCACAGTGTTCTACACCACTATACAGGCACAGTGCTCTACGCCGCTCTACAGGCACAGTATTTTACACCGCTCTACAGGCACAGTGTTCTACGCCGCTCTACAGGCACAGTGTTCTACGCCGCTATACAGGCACAGTGTTCTACGCCGCTCTACAGGCACAGTGTTCTACGCCGCTCTACAGGCACAGTGTTCTACGCCGCTCTACAGGCACAGTGTTCTACGCCGCTCTACAGGCACAGTGTTCTACGCCGCTCTACAGGCACAGTATTTTACACCGCTCTACAGGCACAGTGTTCTACGCCGCTCTACAGGCACAGTGTTCTACACCGCTATACAGGCACAGTGTTCTACACCGCTCTACAGGCACAGTGTTCTACGCCGCTCTACAGGCACAGTGTTCTACACCGCTATACAGGCTCTCTGCAGACAGGAAATAGCTGTTTTTAACGTGATTCGCTGCAAATAAATTTAGATCGAAGCAAATTTTTCCAAAAAATTCGGCGAACTGGCCTAATCGAATTTTGGAAAAATTTGCTCATCTCTAGTGATTAAGTGTGGAGGCACTGGATTAGATCACTCTCCACACTGCTATAGAGTATTATAGAGCTCTCCAAACTACTCTACAGGATTAGAGCGTTCTCTATAATCAGCTTATTACTAATATGATCTGCCCTCGGGCACTGAAGGCACAGGGGGAGATGATGAGACGGGCACTGTTCTCTGCGCTGAATGCCCCCATTCTCCCCGCACTACAACTCCCTGCGGCCGGCTCCAGATACAGTGCGGCTAAGACAAACTGTTTGTGGATCTAAACAATAGGAAGAACGTGTCAGTCACCCCGAACAATGTGGCCACTGAGAACGAGGACACCATACAGCTCCACACAGACCAGGCGGCACTATATGTGATCCCACACGAGAATGTAACACTGCAGATCAACATCCTGTCCATGGGAGGCAGTATTATAGCAGTTATATTCCTGTACATAGGAGGCAGTATTATAGTAGTTATATTCTTGTACATAGGAGGCAGTATTATAGTAGTTCTATTCTTGTACATAGGAGGCAGTATTATAGTATTATATTCTTGTACATAGGAGGCAGTATTATAGCAGTTATATTCCTGTACATAGGAGGCAGTATTATAGTAGTTATATTCTTGTACATAGGAGCAGTATTATTGCAGTTATATTCTTGTACATAGGAGCAGTATTATAGTAGGTATATTCTTATACATAGGAGCAGTATTATAGTAGTTATATTCTTGTACATAGGAGGCAGTATTATAGTAGTTATATTCTTGTACATAGAAGCAGTATTATAGTAGTTATATTCTTGTACATAGGAGCAGTATTATAGTAGTTATATTCTTGTACATAGGAGCTGTATTATAGTAGTTATATTCTTGTACATAGGAGGCGGTATTATGGTAGTTATATTCCTGTACATAGGAGCAGTATTATAGTAGGTATATTCTTATACATAGGAGGCAGTATTATAGTAGTTATATTCTTGTACATAGGAGCAGTATTATAGTAGTTATTCTTGTACATAGGAGCAGTATTATAGTAGTTATATTCTTGTACACAGGAGCAGTATTATAGTAGTTATATTCTTGTACACAGGAGCAGTATTATAGTAGTTATATTCTTGTACATAGGAGCAGTATTATAGTAGTTATATTCTTGTACATAGGAGCAGTATTATAGTAGTTATATTCTTGTACACAGGAGCAGTATATAGTAGTTATACTCTGAACATAGGAGGCAGTATTATAGTAGTTATATTCCTTGTACATAGGAGGCAGTATTATAGTAGTTATATTCTAGTACATAGGAGCAGTATTATAGTAGTTATATCCTTGTACATAGGAGCAGTATTATAGTAGTTATATTCCTTGTACATAGGAGCAGTATTATAGTAGTTATATCCTGTACATAGGAGACAGTATTATAGTAGTTATATCCTTGTACATAGGAGCAGTATTATAGTAGTTATATTCCTGTACATAGGAGACAGTATTGTAGTAGTTATATTCCTGTGCATAGGAGCAGTAGTATAGTATTATAACTTAAATAAGAAAACGTAACTTTTTTGGCCATCTTTCTTCAATCCCATCTCATTTTCTATCTGGGGCCCATTCTCTTGAGTTTCTCTTTTATTTACGGTGTCATTATGCAGGATCCGGTCTTGGCACATATGATGTAAACGTCTCTGAAGGCCATATTAGTACTGGAGCGTTATAAGAGCGGCTGTTATCAGTCACTGTCAGTTTCACTGTTGTCAGGATCTCTGCTTGTGGTCAGTGAATGATACCATTAGTTTATACTGTATCTACAGATCGTATATAAAGGGCTCCTGCACATGACTATCCATTATCCGTTCACACTTGCCCACAATAACTTTTTATTTTATTTGTCAGGAAAACGGAGAAAAAGACATGTTCTATAATTTGCAGAAGGCTCATATGGACGACCTCCGGGTGCTCTCCTCCGATCTTCAGCCACACAGAAATGAACGGCTCTGAGTGCGATACATTAAAAAATACGGTCGTGTGCCCGAGGCCTAAAGCCTAGTCCTGCTCACACATCTGTCCGTTACAATGTATAGCCTGCACTCTAGATTGATACACTGTAACAAAATATCAGGAAGAAGCTTTGTGCTGCTGCTGTTCAGGGTCTTCTTTTGACTGGATTCAACTGGAACAGACCCTCAGCTGTGAGAAGTCAGGATTGGGTTCTCAGCCTTTTATGTCAGATAGTCTGCAGTGCAGTACAAACAATCCATCAGACTTACACCACAGGGATACATGTGCCTGGGCCCCTGATATCGTATTGCAGTGGGCGGAGCTTCCAAATGTGCAGAACATTCCGCCTGCTGCTGTTTTTCAACGAGAATACAGAGAACAATGCACTAAGAAGTCGCCGTCGCCCGGCTGGACGGGGATAACGGCTATTCAGACCGATGTTCAGGACTCCAGGAAAGCTGGGTGATCACCAGAATAGCAGCCATGCTACTCATCTCCCAGAGACCTCTGGCTAGACCTCAATTATGGGAACGCGCAGACCCTGAACAAGCAGCAGCACAGGAAGAAACCCCGACAGAATAATCAAAAGAGACATTTATTGTTAGAAGTGCGGACGAGACAACGCCATGGACAGAAGGAATAAGAAATGATGTAAGAATGTCATCGATGGACTGGATCCCGCGCTATGACATCAGCGATCCGCTGCTAGGCCCTACAAAGCGCGGGAAGGGGGAGGGGCTTCTCTATACAGTGGACTTCTTCTGAGACAGGTTGATCTTGTCACCGAGGCTCAGCGCCATGCCCTGCAAGAGACAGACCAGACATTACTAGATGCTTGCCGCAGCCTCCTGCGTTCCTCATGCATCAGGCGGACCGCTCACCTGACTCTTGGCTCTGATCCGTATGTGACCGGTCACTGGAGCGTCGGGTCCAAGGTGGATAGGCTTCTCTATGCTGACATTGGCGAGAGCGTCCTCACCGAATATGGAGCGAGCGTACAGATTGGCGGCCATGAAGCCGCAGTAACCGGACAGCGCCTGAAAGAGATCACAAGTCACATCAACTTCTAAGGTGCAGTCCATAAAGACATAAGCCATCAGTTCCCAGTGCCCCCCGAACCTATGTAGACAGGGACTCCACCAGCAGAATGGTGAGCGCAGCTCTGGAGTATAATACCGGATGTAACCCAGGATCAGTACAGGATAAGTAATGTATGTACACAGTGACTGCACCAGCAGAATAGTGAGTGCAGCTCTGGAGTATAATACAGGATGTAACTCAGGATCAGTACAGGATAAGTAATGTATGTACACAGTGACTGCACCAGCAGAATAGTGAGTGCAGCTCTGGAGTATAATACAGGATGTAACTCAGGATCAGTACAGGATAAGTAATGTATGTATGTACACAGTGACTGCACCAGCAGAATAGTGATTGCAGCTCTGGAGTATAATACAGAATGTAACTCAGGATCAGTAATGTATGTAAACAGTGACTGCACCAGCAGAATAGTGAGTGCAGCTCTGGAGTAAAATACAGGATGTAACTCAGGATCAGTACAGGATAAGTAATGTATGTACACAGTGACTGCACCAGCAGAATAGTGAGTGCAGCTCTGGAGTATAATACAGGATGTAACTCAGGATCAGTACAGGATAAGTAATGTATGTACACAGTGACTGCACCAGCAGAATAGTGAGTGCAGCTCTGGAGTATAATACAGGATGTAACTCAGGATCAGGACAGGATAAGTAATGTATGTACACAGTGACTGCACCAGCAGAATAGTGAGTGCAGCTCTGGGGTATAATACAGGATGTAACTCAGGATCAGTACAGGATAAGTAATGTATGTACACAGTGACTCCACCAGCAGAATAGTGAGTGCAGCTCTGGAGTATAATACAGGATGTAACTCAGGATCAGGACAGGATAAGTAATGTATGTACACAGTGACTGCACCAGCAGAATAGTGAGTGCAGCTCTGGAGTATAATACAGGATGTAACTCAGGATCAGTACAGGATAAGTAATGTATGTACACAGTGACTGCACCAGCAGAATAGTGAGTGCAGCTCTGGAGTATAATACAGGATGTAACTCAGGATCAGTACAGGATAAGTAATGTATGTAAACAGTGACTGCACCAGCAGAATAGTGAGTGCAGCTCTGGAGTATAATACAGGATATAACTCAGGATCAGTACAGGATAAGTAATGTATGTACACAGTGACTGCACCAGCAGGATAGTGAGTGCAGCTCTGGAGTATAATACAGGATGTAACTCAGGATCAGTACAGGATAAGTAATGTATGTAAACAGTGACTGCACCAGCAGAAAAGTGAGCGCAGCTCTGGAGTTCTTTTTTCAGATGGACCAGCATTTGGTACAGCACGGAACTCACCTTCTCTGGCGTCAGACACTTCATGTTTGTGGACTTCAGGATGTGCTGCAGATATTCGTTCAGATCTATGATGTTGGTGTTGACAGTGACCTGGATGGAGACATGGAGGGGCCGTCAGCATCAGTGACTGTTTGCTCCTCATGATCAGGGGTCGCACCTATTACTTCCAGTTTAGAGACAATGAAGGGCAGTGCTTACCTTGTTTTCCCATTCGAACTCCGCCCACATCTGCCGGAACTCCGTGTCCGTACAGCTGGCGGGCTGGATGTAATCCATGATGTCGATGTGGATGTCGCTGAGGACCACGCAGTTCCTGTCACTTGCTGCTCCGGACACGTCATACACTGCACAGATATAAAGCTCATGTTACTGGAGACGCCCGAGCGCGACATCCTCATACATACGTACTCCAACCCCTACAACCACTTTAAGTGGATCTATCACTCCCCCCATACTTTACACTGCAGTCCTGTCAGTACATGGAGAGATGATTACATCACAACGAGGACTGAAGATTATAAACTACAGGGGACAGGACCCTAGTGAGAAGATCATAAGTGAACTGCTGCACATCAATGAAGGGGAGGGGCCTCAAAGTGGGAGTGGCCTGATGACATGCTTATTTCACACATGACTCGGTGGAGCCCCTGGTGGATCGTTTGGTTTACATCAGAAATTGGATGCAGGACTCACCAATGTTTCCAAATATAATTCCATTTTCAGTTGAAGCGACTTTTACGTTTGCTTTGATGTTTGCAAAGTCATGAGGGGCGAGGGTGAGGGGCGACGGCTTTTCAACAAGTTTCAGATCCCCTGAAATTAAGAAATCAGAGAAAAAAAATAAAAATAAAAGTCATGAGAACATTTCTAACAGTGAGCCGGCCGCCCTGTGCGCAGCAGGGAATAGTGGCTTCTCAGGTATAGAAAAACCTCTGCTCCAAACTGGCGCCGCTGATCTCTCATTAGGAATGATCGGTGGGCGCTACAAACCAGTCATGTGATCATCAAGAAATCGCACACAAAAAAATGCATCAGACCAAATTCCAAGTACAGGACACTGCTGCCACCTACTGCCCAAAACAAAGAACTACAGCCTTCAGGCTGCCCAATACCAAGGACTACAGACCACAGTTAGGGACTAAAGCCACTGGTGCCCAATACTAGGGATGAGCGAACCGACTTAAGTCGATCTGCATAAAACTTTGTTACAATACTGTACAGAGCGAGCGCTCCGTACAGTATTAGAATGTATTGGCTCCAATGAGCTGAAGTTATCACTTTGCGAAGTCTTGTGAGAGTTCGCATAATAATTTCAGAAATTGATTTATACTGTAAAAAACCATTTCCCGAACTCAGGTTCGGTTCCCAGGTACCACTCATTCGCTCATCCCTACCCAATACCAAGGACTACAGGCCACAGCCACTGCTGCCACCTGAAGTGTTACATATCAATATCTCATCCCGTCCCCTGTATATAAATCTTATGACAAGATCTGCAAGTTCCCAACATGCTTAATTTCTCATCATTTCCAAGATCTCTGCCTGCAGTCAGTGAATGGGAACATCCCCATTAATCCTCTGAGTAAAACACACCAGCAGTATATACCTGCCCTGCACACCTGGCTGACACCTCTTAACACGCACTGATTCACTCAATTAGCAGCAATCGGAGATATTGAAAATGTTCACTAATTGAAACACAAAAGGAGACAAATATCTTCAGACAATGGTGTCCTCACCCAACGTGGCGAGCTCCAGGGTACAGTTCTGCAGGGTGTCGCTGGTCTGATTGACGACTAACACATCCAGGACGATGTCATACTGGTTCACGTGCACATAGGCCTCTGCGTACACCGGATCCGAGAACCCCGTCAGCTGAGTCACCTGCAGAGAGAAGACGCCATACTGTCACCTTAGAACACCAGCTGTCACTGCTGACAACCTGCCTGTATATCCTGTCTGAGAGGTAGTCACAGCCCCGCCCCCTGCTGATGACATCACTGATAGAATGACATGTGATCAGACATGAGTTCCACACACCTGATACTACAGGAACATCTATCACTGCTGACAACCTGCCCCTATATCCTGTCTGAGGGGTTGTCACAGCCCCGCCCTCTGCTGATGACATCACTGCCTATACACACATCTCATCTTCTCCCTTATATCAGATAAGCGCCGTCTTTACCTTGTTCAGCTTGGATGCCAGCGGATCTGCCGCCTCTTTCCTCTGTGTCGTTCCCATGGCCGCCAGGAGACTTAGCTGGAACTGATCCTCCTTTGATGCCATCTCACTCTTGGCGGTCAGTTGCATGAAGGAGATGTGGTCGTCTGCTTGAACCATCACGTTTCGTTTTTCAGATTCTTTCTACATGTGGTTTATGAAGAACACAACGATCAGTTTACAGATTCACAGTCACCTTGGTCCATGTAGAAGACATGTCCGGCGGGTCACCTTCTGAGACAGCTTCTCCTCCTCCAGCTTGGCGGACAGCATGTGGGACAGGGACAGGCGGCATTTCTGGTTGAAGATCTCATTCATCAGGGGGGTGCACTCGGACAGAACCTTCAGACACAGCGAGATCCGGTCCACGTCATCATCTGTGATCGGCTTCTTGGGGAGAGAGGACTTGCCCAGATGCAGGATGGTCGCCATGAGAAGCATGGACTCTGCCACAAAGGACTATAGTGCAAAGAGAAGATTCTCCGTTAACTGCCTCATTACAGAAACACAATCACAGCGAGTGCTGTGCAGGCTCATCACCCTCATCATCCTGCAGGGTAGTCCGTGACAGAAGACGCTCTCCAGTCCTGCCCACGTCTAGAGATTTTACGGCAGTGGGATTACTTTTCGGCGCACATTTAGGGGAGACAATCGAGGGAGTGCTGTGGGATTCTTTCGCCTGGTTTTTAGCCTTTTCAGGTGAAGTCTGCGGCAAATCCTTGCCCTGGTATAAGATGGCCCCAATACAAGGAGAATTTGACACTTACATTCTGCTTCTTCTTGTCTGGAACCAAAGCCACATAGCGCAGAGCGATCTTGGTCAGGGTGGTGGCGAGAGAAGCGGCAACAAAGAAATCTCCGTCCAGTAGAAATCCCCGGAGAGGTGGCCTAACAGCAACAGATCGGATTAGACTTAGTAAAAGTGCAATGCTGGAAGGGGGTCCGAGCAAATACTCACTGTTAATAACATCTAGCAGAACTGAGAGTGCAGCTCTGGAGTATAATGCAGACTGCAATTAAACTTAGTTCTGCCATTTTTTAGCTAAAATACAACAAAAGTAATGTCTGCCCTGACCTCTCCTCCTCCTTCTTGGTGGGCCGGGAGCTGCTGAGTGCACTCTGGGTGGCGTACGTGCCCATCTCGGTCACCAGCTTCTGACTGGGGCCCACAGTTACCTCCTCCTCCGGCTTCATTTCTCCGGATTCCTTTTTAATCTCATTCTCCACAATTGGGACCTAGAGGAGGGAGAAGGAAAGGGTTAACTCCTCTCTGTCATTATGACCCACCGATGAGAAGCCTTCATCATCGTCACCCTCCTCACTCACCTCGCCTAGGGACCGGCGCACTTCCGTCATCACGCTCTGGATGTCGTCTTTTGTGCTGCAGTATTCTCCCAAAATCCACAGCGCTCCCCGGTAAATCCTACAAGACACGAAGTGTCAAACCAAGCACCAATGAATATACCGCCGCTCAGATTAACGGTCAATGCGAAAGCGTCCTGATGTGACCTCGATCAAATCTGAGCACAAACTGAGGAGAGCGCTCACCCGTGACGTGGTGACACTGAGGTAGCAGGGGACACACGGATAAAAGTAGTTTCCCCACTAGGCCAAACCCCTGCTGAAATGTATTACTGAGGCGTCTGGGCAGAACGGGAGTTCCCTCTATGAAAGGGAGGAGACCCTGCTCTGAAGGACTTAACGTGACCATGTGCCACACGGCTATTCTTTGCCTTCTATAGAGGTCACATGACACTGCATTCCCCTGCAGTGGTGCTGTGTACAGTGGGTAGTTTGAATGGACACACCAAAAAAGCTGCAGAAGTCTAAGACCAAGGGGGGGGGGATAGGGGGCAACTTACTGATTGGGAGAGGTCTGATTGCAGTGTAAAGAATGGGGATTTCCATTCTAGTTGTTGCGGCTACATTCAGGGACATAAAATGATATTTAACAGAAAGCCTCCACTTTATATCAGGAGATCAAATATGACGAGAGATCTGGACGTAGCCATGCCATACTTTATACTGCAGGCTGCATCCAGTGGGTCACAATCACATTATATTTTATGACTAATCAGACTTACGAAGAGGCGTCTATGAATGTAATAAACCGATTATCCTCCAGAGACGTGGGATCCATCACCTTCCTGCCCCCTGCACCCTGATCACAGACACTCGGGGGACAGATAGGATAACATGCGGCACTCACTTCACGGACTTAATGGCGTGGAAAACCTCCAGCATCTTCTCCACGATCAGCGTCCTCAGGTTATCGAACCTCTGAACCGCTTCTCGCACAAACTCCAGGACGTCAGCGGCGGCCGCCTCATTACTGTCACTCAGGAACTCCATCAGCTGGAGAGAGAAGATGGCGGACACACATTAATATAGCTGCAAAGACTAAAAAGCTATGGACGATCAGAGATTCTGGATTTTCGGACGGCAGGTTATAGGAATTGTCATAGTTAAGCGCAGAAGTGTGACTGGTACATACCACAGGGATGACGTTGGCGGCCATGTCTGGGAAGCGCACGCTGCAGGAGTGCAGCGTCCGGACGAGCAGCTGGCGGTACTTGTCTGTGTCCTCGTGCTCGGTCACGTTGTTGGTCTTTATGACTTCTTTCTTCAGGACAATCACCAGCTGCAATGATCGGACGGGCTGTTAGCTATTGACCCCCAATATAAACCTGGGCCCCTCCCCCAGCGCCATGGTCTCACCTCCTCAACGTTTCTTGAAGACACCAGGTCCAGCGCCAGCTGCAGGGTTTTCTTGCGCACTTCCAGGTCTGGCGTGCCGAGGACTCTGAGGATGTCCATGACCAGATCCTAGGAGTTAAGCAGGTCACAGTCACGGCTCCGCAGATAATACAATTCTACAGCTGAAAGCCGTGTCCTGATCACAAGCGACAGTTACAAGTTGCGGATCTGGGTCGTCTGTGACAAGATGGTTTCCATTAACTGGCACTAAGCAGACATCTTGGAAAGTACACTAAAAGTGGCGTTCTTTAAAGGGTCTCCCCATCTAATAAACGGAGGCATATCGCTTGTATATAGGGGGGGGGGGGTCCAGCCTCTTAAATTCCCCCACAGATCCAAAAGGGCGCACAGAGCTGGTTTAGCACCCTAACCCCTGCACCATTCTGCCACAGCCAAAGCATTGAAGGAACGCAGCGCTGCTTCCCGCTTACTCAGTGGTCGGAGACCTACCGATTGTAAAGTGATGCAATATCCTAGCGATATACTGTCACTCCATCAGATGGCAAAGCCCCTCTAAAGGGGGTCCCCCATTAACAATACCTACATTATCCAGTTTGCTGGGGTCCAACCGCTGGATGACAAGAGTGGAGGCCATTAATCAGAATGGAGTATTGGGTGTGCATGTGTGTCCCCCGTTCTATTAACCTCCATGGGACTGTTCTCAGCAGTCCCATACAAGTCAGTGGAGTGATGGTCACACATGCACACCCACTGCCCCGTTCTCAGATCTTGTGATCCTGCATGTCCCAGCAGTCAGATACTTGTCCCCTATATCGTGTATAGGGGAAACGCCTTTTAAGGCTTCAATACATTTTGAGGAAGATGAAGTGCGAGGACACCGACCTGCAGGACACGCTCGTGTGACGGGTGGTCCTTGAGCTCTATCAGGCGGTCCAGGACGATCAGCTTCACGTTGTTGTCGCTTTCCTTAATGATCAGGTCGATGTAGCACTGAGCCGCAGCCTGGAGAGAGCAGAATGTGAGTGCACGGGGACAAGTGCGCCAATTGTGGTAAAAGGTGGAGAAGCCCTGGTCATGCTATACTGGTTCTGATCTGGAATGCTCTGCCTCCCGACACCCCCCCCATCCCCGCCTGCAGTACCTCCCGACAGCACCCCCATCCCTGCCTGCTGTACCTCCTGACACCAACCCATATCCGCCAGCTGTACCTCCCGACACCCCCCCCATATCCGCCAGCTGTACCTCCCGACACCCCCCCATCCCCGCCTGCTGTACCTCCCGACACCCCCCCAACCCTGCCTGCAGTACCTCCTGACACCCCACCATCCCTGCCTGCAGTACCTCCTGACACCCCACCATCCCTGCCTGCAGTACCTCCCGACGCCCCTATCCCTGCCTGCTGCCCCTTCGGACACCCCAAAATTGCTTGCTCCACCTACTGACACCCCATTCCCTGTGTGTAGTTTTACGGATAACTCACCTTGATGGCGGTGGGAGCACTGGACAGTGTGACGAGGGTCCCGGCGGCTTCATACTTTACAGCTGGGCTGGATGACTGCAGCAGGTTGAAGATACAGCGGATGAAGCGCGCTCTCTCGGAGGGGTTGGCGTGACACACCTGCCGGACACAAACATGCAGTTATGGGAAGAGCCTGTGGTGCCGACCATATAAAACCAAATGCATCACTGGTGTTAATGGGAGCACCACCAGTCACTGCACATGATCCGACTGGCGTTACCATCATGTTCAGTACTGGGTCATTAAAGGGGCGACTTAATAGAGAGATCTTCTTGTGTATTTTCTTATACAATGACACTTAATAATCACCCTTTTCTGTCCATTAAGGCTTCATTCACATGACAGGGAAAAAAAACGGACGTGTGATTTTTTTATTGAATGTAGCCTAAGCATGTCCAGGACTAGAGAGCCGTGTCTCTGAGAAGTCTCTGGCAGTGAAGGAAGAAGGGATGTAATTCCACACACAGCCTGTGGACGAGTGTGGCGCTGTCTCGGTAAGCAGCCATGCTTCTGTAATCCTGTAAAACCTTTACTGGATTTGCGGAGGCTTCACCGGCGGACACGTACCTTGTAGATGAGCTCCACAATCACCAGCTGCAGGATGTCACCAAAGGTCTGGACCTGATCGATACAGGTGCTGAGATAATCCAGAGCGCGGTCCTAGAGAAATACAAGTTCAGGGAGGTCATAGAGAATGATCCCCATTACATAACACAGACTCTATGCAACAAGAAGAACCAGCAGTGTTGTCATAGGGACATCAGCAGTGGACCGTCCTGTCCCCCCCCCCTCCTCGTACCTGGTCTGCGTGGATCAGCATCATGAAGGCGTTCCTCTTGCAGCTGGCGTCCTTCTCGTTCACCAGGAAGTCATGGATGAGCTCAGGAGCGTCTGGGATCAGATGCTCAAAATTCCTGAAAATGAAGATCATAGAAATCAGGGACGCGACAAACCGGCGACTATGCGATAATGGCGGCACTGTGGGGCCAGGACACCGCAGTCCGCTCTGACAACCACTCCCACAGCCCTCATGTCCCAATAGTAATGCATGAAGCTGAACAATCCCGTTGCCGCCCATCCCCTTCATACTTACTTACAGCAGGAGGTTTGCCACAATGTATTAGTGCAGATAAGAGCCCATCATGCTGAAGTCCGGGACAAGAGGGAAATTTAGGCAGGTCCAGGCCTTATACCACCTGCTGTGTTTAGCTCACAGAAGGGGATCTGCACCGATACACTGTAACAAACCCTCAGCTGTGTAAGCACATTTCTGGATGTAAACGAGGAGTTTCCGCTCACTAAAAGCAAGCAGAGGTCTTACGACGGTTAGGAACTGAGACGGTGTATGATCCGATAATGATGAAGCAGTATTCACCTGTAGATGGTGTATATGGCCAGCACGGCGTTCCTCCTCACGTAGCTGTGGCGGTGATCCAGACACGCCCGGATGGCGGGCATCAGCGGCTCCAGAAGCTCGGCTTCCTTCAGTTTACACAGGAAGCGCAGAGTGGATCCCCGGATGAACTCGTTTGGATGCTGGAGATCCTGATGAGAAAAACATCTGGGAAATTACTTCTCCGTCTCACAGAACGTGCAATCAGCGCTTCTGTTTCTGGGAAAGCTGGGTGAGAACCAGTATGTCCACCACTGCAACTGCCCCCAGAGTGGTCGCTCACCTAGTTTGCCAGTGTGTTCTCATCTCACATATCTAGACACATCTACACTCTGAGCGGTCTGGGAAAGCTGGGCGATAGCGGCAGCCATGCTGGGGGTCACCCAGCTTTCCCATACTCTGCAAAAGGCTGACCTTCCTGTAGGCGTCGCACACGAGGATCATCTCCTGCAGCAGCTTCCCGTCCGGCGTCGTCTTGGGCACGATCTCCCAGAAGACGAGCAGCAGTTTCTTGATGGTGTGATCCTGCAGCGGCAGCACGAAGCGGATGATGGTCATCAGGAGTCCGGGCAGCTTCTCGCCATTCAGGATCATGATGATCACTTTCTTCAGAGCCTCCGTCTTGGATTTCACATCCCCCTTCTCTGCAGGTGAAGAGCAGCACGTTACAAGATGGCAGCAAAAGACGCGGGGGCATAAGAGACGAGACTGACTCCCCCCCCCCCCCCCCCAAACACCAGGGGACATAAGAGACGAGACTGACCCCCCCCCCAGACACCAGGGGACATAAGAGACGAGACTGACCCCCCCCCCAGACACCAGGGGACATAAGAGACGAGACTGACCCCCCCCAGACACCAGGGGACATAAGAGACGAGACTGACCCCCCCCCCCAGGCACCAGGGGACATAAGAGACGAGACTGACCCCCCCCCCCCCCCAGGCACCAGGGGACATAAGAGACGAGACTGACCCCCCCCCAGGCACCAGGGGACATAAGAGACGAGACTGACCCCCCCCCCCCAGGCACCAGGGGACATAAGAGACGAGACTGACCCCCCCCCCCCCAGGCACCAGGGGACATAAGAGACGAGACTGACCCCCCCCCCCCCCAGGCACCAGGGGACATAAGAGACGAGACTGACCCCCCCCCCCCCAGGCACCAGGGGACATAAGAGACGAGACTGACCCCCCCCAGACACCAGGGGACATAAGAGACGAGACTGACCCCCCCCCCCCCCAGGCACCAGGGGACATAAGAGACGAGACTGACCCCCCCCCCAGGCACCAGGGGACATAAGAGACGAGACTGACCCCCCCCAGACACCAGGGGACATAAGAGATGAGACTGACCCCCCCCCCCCCCCCAGGCACCAGGGGACATAAGAGACGAGACTGACCCCCCCCAGACACCAGGGGACATAAGAGACGAGACTGACCCCCCCCCCCCCCCCCCAGGCACCAGGGGACATAAGAGACGAGACTGACCCCCCCCAGACACCAGGGGACATAAGAGACGAGACTGACCCCCCCCCCCCAGGCACCAGGGGACATAAGAGACGAGACTGACCCCCCCCCCCCCCAGGCACCAGGGGACATAAGAGACGAGACTGACCCCCCCCCCCCCCAGGCACCAGGGGACATAAGAGACGAGACTGACCCCCCCCCCCCCCAGGCACCAGGGGACATAAGAGACGAGACTGACCCCCCCCCCAGACACCAGGGGACATAAGAGACGAGACTGACCCCCCCCCCCAGGCACCAGGGGACATAAGAGACGAGACTGACCCCCCCCCCCCCCAGGCACCAGGGGACATAAGAGACGAGACTGACCCCCCCCCCCAGGCACCAGGGGACATAAGAGACGAGACTGACCCCCCCCCCCCAGGCACCAGGGGACATAAGAGACGAGACTGACCCCCCCCCCCCCCCAGGCACCAGGGGACATAAGAGACGAGACTGACCCCCCCCCCCCCAGGCACCAGGGGACATAAGAGACGAGACTGACCCCCCCCAGACACCAGGGGACATAAGAGACGAGACTGACCCCCCCCCCCCCCCAGGCACCAGGGGACATAAGAGACGAGACTGACCCCCCCCCCCAGGCACCAGGGGACATAAGAGACGAGACTGACCCCCCCCAGACACCAGGGGACATAAGAGATGAGACTGACCCCCCCCCCCCCCCCAGGCACCAGGGGACATGAGACGAGACTGACCCCCCCCCCCCCCCCCCCAGGCACCAGGGGACATAAGAGACGAGACTGACCCCCCCCCCCAGACACCAGGGGACATAAGAGACGAGACTGACCCCCCCCCCCCAGACACCAGGGGACATAAGAGACGAGACTGACCCCCCCCCCCCAGACACCAGGGGACATAAGAGACTGACTCCCCCCAAACACCAGGGGACATGAGAGACTGACTCCCCCCAAACACCAGGGGACATAAGAGACTGACCCCCCCCCCATAGACACTGGGGTATACAAGAGATGGCCCCCTGCATAGACGCCAGGTGACAGAAGAGACTGACTCCCCCTGAGTGACAACCACTACGGCCACGTCCAGTTTCCTGGGGTCTGCGTGATAATCACTCCGTGTAACCACCAGATCTGCAGTTTGGGAACCTGGCTGACACCCTGAGGGGTCGCTGTAATGGCAGCTATGAAGGTTGTCACCACTCAGGACCGGACCTCCCCGTCCGCCATTCCTATGTTCTGCCTCTTGCCGCCCCATGAGCGCCCCCCGCTGACGTATCTCACCCAGGTCGGTCTTCAGGGTGATCTCTGATGGAGGCTCCGAGTCCATGGGGACGTTGATGAGGGTGTAGCACACATTCTCTGCAGCCGTCATGGCTCCGGCGCGGTCAGACAGACGGTAAAACTTCAGGCAGGTTCTGACCCTGGAAGAGAGGAAGAAATGAAGATGAAAACGGACGGGAAGCGGCGCCATGTCCGGAGTCAGATCCGCGCTGATCGTCCGTGTCCTGGAACTCGGTGAGTGCAGCGCCGCCTCAGGACCCACATGGAGCTAAAAGCGTTCTTGTCATGTGACCAGATCTACGATGGGGGTGATCCTCCTGCCGCTCTGCGGTATCACCCCACAGCCAGCGTCATAACACGTCACGTGATCCGCGGTCGCTTCCATTCTAGGGAAAAATAATCCAACGACACCAGAGACATCCAAAAGCAAAAAGGGGAGTGCCCAGGTGACCGCCACATCACAACGTATTAAATTTACAAAGAGGCGGAGCTCTCACAATGGCGCAAATTATTTATCAGCACAATGAGCCCCAAATCGGTGCAGCCTACAGGGCGTCCGGAGGAGAAAGCGCAAAAGTTACATGTAACGCTGCATCGACCGCGCAGACCCAGAAATACTCAAGGGAAGAGACTGCCATTGTGACACACCTGACAGACAGATGGAGGCCTATGACAGAGGGGTATGGTGGGGCCCCCCGGGGCTGTGAGGGACCCCTGGAGGTGAGGAAGCAGTGCCCGGGACATTACCTGCTCCCAACCGGGTGTCAGGCGAGATCTAGCTCTCGGTGACGTGGAAGAGCTGAGGCCACAGCAAGAGTACGGAAGCCGGGCAGGGCAAAGGAAGCTCCGCCCAGTGCAGAGCGCACACCGGAAGTGTTCATCACCATGGAACGCAGCGCACACAGGAAGTGTTCATCACCATGGAACGCAGCGCATACCGGAAGTCTTCATCACCATGGAACGCGACGCACACCGGAAGAACATTTGATCCTGTTACGTCCACAGCGCAGCACCAGAAGTGGGAAGGCCCGTGCCCCGGAAGTGAAGACGCTTCTGCTGGCACAGCTGGTTGTCAGATGACAGGAAGAGTTAGTGTGTAGTCAGTGCAGGGGTTTTATGAGCAGAATATCACCTGTGTGTGTGTAATATATATATATTTATTATATACACATATATATATATATATACTCAGCCCTATACGGGTGACGGCCAATTTAATCACTGCCTATAAGACAGGCGAAGCCTCCAGGGGAGTTTATAACGCTTCTTACCAGGCGCTGACTAAGTCCCACCACTTGCTCTTTAAGTAACAAAAGGCATAAAAGTGAAGAAAGTCAATGCAAGCGCAGAATGTGCGGCTTCAGAGCACCAGACGACTGCCATACCTCCTGCCGCCATGCGGGAATACACAGCCAGGCGCCTTCTGCAGCTTCAGAGCTGAACTCTCCCAGCATTCCCTGTACAGAGCCGGGCCCCGTAGAGGTCGCCTGCCATTACACGCACAGTTTGATTGAACCTAGATTTGTATGTTCGGTAATTTGAGCAGTCTAGAATAATCCATTCACTTTTCTAATGGAAGCGGTACATAACACACGGTCAGGCAGCAAAATACTATAAAAGTGTCCAAAGAGTAGAAACAAAGGTACAAAGTGAGTAACACATATGAAGATTACCGAGTCACACGTGGCCTGAATGACAGCAATCAGACATATATAATATTACAGAGCAGTGTGCAAACAGATGAAGCAGAGCCGGCGTGTGAGAGAAGCAATGGAATCAGGAAGGAGCCGACTGCAGGGTCATAGCGGTGCCACGTGTGACGGCAGAACAGACACCAAAATAATCTGAGAAAAGAGAACAGCTGAACCAGCAGGTTCTAGACGATACCAGAGCCACAGACCGCAAAATAACCAAGGTCCTTCTCAGCCACTAAGTACCTGCAGGCCGGAGCGCCTTAATGCGACCACCAAAGCTAAAGAACGGAGAGGAAATAATCGCAATATAAGGAGACACAAATGAACACTTATTAGACTACGGCCCAGAAACGGAACCTCCAGACAAGGAGAGCAGAGGAGCCCAGTGGTAGAGGATAGATGAAAGGTCCTACAAGCAGAGACCCCCCCCCCCCCCCCCCCGAAATGCCTCGGTCGGAGTGTTGAAGAGCCGCACTCTCTCCGCCTGGCTGGACATGTCATGGAGTATGAAATCTGGCGTTTTCAGCCGCCACTTGACACTGATAAATGAAACTCTCTGCAGATCCTCTGAAAGATCGAGACAGAAGTGTTTTAATATTGGATTTCACCTCGCCAGGGGCATATTGTGCCCTGTAATTCAACAGTTGAGCAAGGGACACGATGGGCCTGCGCCACCAGAAGGGATCTGGAGAATGGGCTGTTGACCCTCCGCCCTCTTAGGCATGTTAATACAAAGGTGATTCCTTCTGGAGCAGTTCTCCAGCTCATTGGATTTTGGGCACCACAACTCAGCGTAACGTGTGTGGTCTGGTAACGCAGCAGGTGGGGGCGGCGTATGTTCTTCAGCATGTGTCACTCCGTCATGTCTAAGCAGCCCCACATCAACCATCAGGCAGGGAAGCAGTGAAGGATTTAATAGTCATCAGTAACTGGTGCGAGACTGGTTTCAGGGTTATCGCCGTCTCTTCAGGGTTCTCATCACAAGGGTTGCTATTGGGAGGCGTCCTGCTGGAATCAGTGATGCAAGAGAATTGGCGCCATTTTGAGGGTCCTTTCTCACAAACCCTCAGGCTTGCCTGGTGGGGCACATTGATGCCACTAGTTTGCGGCCTTTCCACTGTCTGGGCCGGGAGGTAATGGTTAATTTTGCTTACAGTGCAGAAGTATGAGTATAGCAGTATGTGCCACCCGTCTGTTTCCTTCCAGGGCCCCTGACCACTGTAATACAGCAGAGGCCTCTCCAGAAAAGCAAATGTCCATGTGAGAGATGGATAGAAAGATAGGCTTTCCGGGGCAGCTGTGTGGGCAATAGATGGTGCATACCCCGACCATTTGACAGAGACTGTTAGACCAGACCAAGATGGCGGGGGAAGCACTCACACGCGGCTCTCTCTCACAGCTAGATTAGTACATGGTAGCAGCAAGTAGTCTGGTCGAGTGGGCACAGGATGAGGCCAGGATTACAAGAGTTACAGCATTCACATGGCCGTGTCCGTTTTGCAGACTGAAAACCATGGATCTGCAAAACACAGGCACCAGCCATGTGCACCCTGCATCACAGGTCAGACCCATTAGGACATGTCCTCTCTTGGACCCAGCATCACACGGTTTGCAGTTTACAAAACAGAAACCGCTGTGACATGGTCGTGTGAATGTGGCCTTAGCTGTAGCAGAGCACTCAGCTCATGCGAACGGCCATGTCAAGCACTAGCCACGCCCCCACCGCCATCATTACCTGAAACTGTTCTCTGCAGCTCTGACTCACGGAACCTGAGACTTATTTGTAGAGTCAGAGGGGTGTGGCCTACTTGTTTCAGCCCCGCCCTTCGCTTTGTGGGACCCAGATTTGCAGGACGCCATCACAGCTGAGAACATTGTGGAAGAATTTTCACAAAGAAATTCAAGAAAAAAAAATATTTTATTGCATTCACATGTGGAATTATAGAAAGCCGCCCCTCTCCCACCATATACACTGAGCAGAGGCGGATGATGAGGATGGATGCAGGAGCTGAAAACAGGCGTAGAAAAAGAATCCGAAGTCTAGTGCTCCATGGGCTCGTCAGGCTTCTCCACCGGGTCCTCCGCAGGGGCCGCCACCTGGAGAAGGGCACAATCACCCGGTTAAAGGGATTTTCTAAGATATTTTTATTGATGATCTATGATCAGGATAGGTAATCATATCAGATCGGCGGGAGTCCGACACCCAGCACTCCTGTGGATCAGCTGGAGAAGGCCGCGAGTAGTGCCCTTTATTGTTTACGTGCTCGCTGTCGGCAATGCAGAGGTGAGCAGTGCAATTACAAGAATCCACCGTCCATTCACTTCATATACACTTGTATAGGAACGAGCCGTCCATAGAAGTGAGATGTGGACGGCGAGCAGGTAAACAATGAAGGGCACGGAGTGCGGTGTCAGGCCCGCGCCAATCTGATACTGATCATCCTGAGGAGAGGTCATCAATATTGTCAGTAAAACCCTTTAACAGTAAGAGATAAAGCTGCTGCCTCTGCAAACCCCAGAACATGATAATCCAGACAGATGCCCGACGAAAGGAATGACTCCCATGAACACCCTGAATATGTGTGGCCGTGTCACCCACCTTCCGCTGTGGTCGCTCTTCCAATCCCTCCAGGAATGAGGAGACTTCATCATCGTCATAGATTGTGAACTCCAGATCTTTACCCACAATGCCGATGGAAACGTTCTGCGGACACAACAACAAGAAAGGAGGTTTCCTCCGCAGCACAACCCCCAACATTATAGGGGTGCATTCTCATCCTCTACAATATATTGTTCGGTCAGTGCAGGCCCCGCAGCGATGTCACGTCCTTACCTTTGTCGTCAGGTCTTGCTCTGCAGGAAGAGTCTCTCTCAGGGCCCGGAGCCCGTGTTTAACCAACTCATTCAGATTACCTGGGAAGGAGAGCATCCACATCAGCCGGGAGTCCCCTCCAACACCCCCTTGTACTGCGCCGACACTAATCCCCCTTGTTGTATGTATTACTCCACCCATCATTCTGTATCCAACAACCCCCATATCTATAAACCCATCATACACCAGCGCCCCCTACTGCATCTATTACTCCACCCATCATACTGTATCCAACAACCCATCATACACCAGCGCCCCCTACTGCATCTATTACTCCACCCATCATTCTGTATCCAACAACCCCCATATCTATAAACCCATCATACACCAGCGCCCCCTACTGCATCTATTACTCCACCATCATACTGTATCCAACAACCCATCATACACCAGCGCCCCTACTGTATCTGTTACTCCACCCATCATACGGTATCCGACAACCCCCCTATCTATAAACCCATTATTCACCAGCGCCCCCTACTATATGTATTACTCCACCCATCATACTGTATCCGACAACCCATCATACACCAGTGCCCCCTACTGTATCTATTACTCCACCCATCATACACCAGTGCCCCCTACTGCATCTATTACTCCACCCATCATACTGTATCCAACAACCCATCATACACCAGTGCCCCCTACTGTATCTATTACTCCACCCATCATACTGTATCCAAAAACCCATCATACACCAGTGCCCCCTACTGCATCTATTACTCCACCCATCATACTGTATCTGACAACCCATCATACACCAGCGCCCCCTACTGTATCTATTACTCCACCCATCATACTGTATCCGACAACTCGCCCACTTTACCACCCCTTCACAGTATCAGACGCAGTCGCCTGCTGTAGCTACTCTCCCCATCATCCACCTCTATGCCAAAACTCACTTTCACTGAACTCAGACATGCGTCTCTCCAGGTAAGTGCGAGCCGACTGTGACCGAGCTCCGATGGACATGGCTTTGCAGTCAAAGTAGTTTGCGGAGGGGCACGTCTGGAATATGTGCGGCCCCATGTCCTGGGGAGAGAAAGGAGAAAAAAAAGCCTTCATTGTGATCACCCTGCGTTATACCCGATGTCCCTGACCCCCTCCACTAGGTGATCTCCAAAGGTGCCCTTATCCCAAACGGCAGGGGGGTCGACACTTACGTCATATCCTGCAATGAGAAGTCCCACTCCATAAGGTCTGCGTCCGTAGCGCTGGGTTGGAATCTGGGTTTCTGGACATTGTTAAGGAATATACACAGGTAACAGGCAGTACAGGGTTACATCCAGGACTACCCTACACAAAGCTGACACCGCTTATGGGAGACCCAGTAACAGGCAGGAACATGGAAACCGTCAGCATGAGGGCTACTGCAGATTGTAAGGATACTACTTCCAATCAGAGAGACGAGGCGCGACACCGGGAGAGGACGATCAAAGACAAACCGGGAATCCAGACACTCCTGGCGCATGAAGTTACTGCAGAGAGACCGCACAGAGATTAGCGGAGAACGCACCGCAGGACCGGTGCAGGCTGCAAATTATTACGGGCAGGTTCCTTTACTCCGGCATAGTCTCCACCAGGGATCGGCAACCTCTGGCCGTGGACACTAACTGGGAGTTGTAGTATCACAACAGTGTGAATGGTCACCAAACCAGGAGCAGAGACTCGGATTAGGGGCTCATGCACACAAACGTATTTTTTTTCCACTTCCGTTCAGTTTTTTTTGCGGACCGTATGCGGAACCATTCACTTCAATGGGTCCGCAAAAACGACGGAAGGTACTCGGTGTGCATTCCGTTCGGCAAAAAAGTAGTGCATGTCCTATTATTGTCTGCAAATCACGGACACAGGCCCCATTCAAGTCAAAGGGTCCGCAAAAAATACGGAATGTGCACGGAACACATCCGTATGTCATCCATATTTCACAGATCCATACTGTAGAAATGCTATGCCCAGGCCATATTGCTCATGTGTTTGGTGAATAATAAATTATTGTTTCCGATCTGCAAAAAAACGGATCGCATACGGGTATGTTTTGTGGAATAACGGAAGAGGACCTAAATCAGAGAGAAAAAACCTCGGACCGCAAAACAATGGTCGTGTGCATGACGCCTAACTGTGTCTGCAATCCCATCTAATAATCTGGAATTTTTGATAATCCAGCAACTGTGAAGTCTCATGGATGCTGGAATAAAGGAATGTCAGCATCATTTACACTAGAGCGGGGGGGGGGGGCTTCACTCACCACAAGAGGCGAGCGTCCGCCGTCAGCCCAGCAATGGAGATGCCGATGTGATTGTCCACATTGAGGATCTTCTTCTGATGTGCGGCCAGTTCAGACTGAGCTCTCTATGGAGCAGAGAAAAACGTGAAGATTAACAAGGCGCGTCTGCAAAGCAGGACTGTGCCGTAACCATCATGTCATCATCCAGATACAAGCCCCCCTCAGCCGCCACCTCCCTCCCCATCCAGATACAAGCCCCCCCTCAGCCGCCACCTCCTCCTCCATCACAGATACAAGCCCCCCCTCAGCCGCCACATCCCTCATCATACAGATACAAGCCCCCCTCCAGCCGCCACCTCCCTCATCATCCAGGATACAAGCCCCCCCTCAGCCGCCACCTCCTCATCATCCAGCATACAAGCCCCCCTCAGCCGCCACCTCCCTCCTCCTCCAGATACAAGCCCCCCCTCAAGCCGCCAACCTCCTCCCTCATCCACGATACAAGCCCCCCTCATCCGCCATCCTACCCGACCACCTCATCCAGCTACACTCCCCCCTCCTCATCCATATCCAAGCCCCCCCTCAGCCCCGCCAACCTCCCTCACTCATCCATATTCCAAGCCCCCCCTCAGCCCGCCACCTCCTCATCATCCAGATCCAAGCCCCCCCTCACCCTCCACCTCCCTCATATCCAGATCCAAGCCCCACCCCTCAGCCACCATTCCATACCATATACAAGCCCCCCCTCAGCTTCCTTCCTCCCTCATCTTATCCAGATACAAGCCCCCTCAGCTTCATTCCTCCCTCATCATCCAGATAACAAGCCCCCTCAGCCACCACCTCCCTCATCATCCAGATACAAGCCCCCTCAGCCACCACCTCCCTCATCATCCAGATACAAGACCCCTCACCCGCTACCTCCCTCATCATCCAGATACAAGCCCCCCCTCAGCCACCATTTCCCTTATCATCCATATACAAGCCCCCTCAGCCGCCTCCTCCCTCATCATCCACATACAAGCCCCCCCTCAGCCACCACCTCCCTCATCATCCATATACATCTGCTCCCCCCCCCCCTCCCCCAGTCAATCACCATTAATGACTGTACCTTTAAGGCGACGAGCACAGCGTGAGTCTTGGACTTCAGGCCCACCGTGGCGGAGCCTTGCTTCACGGCCTCCATCGCATACTCAATCTGATGGATTCGGCCCTGGAGAACAAGAAGTAAAATCCAAAAATTACAGGTCAACATGAGAGTAATTAAAACGACAAAGGGAAAATGCAAGCGACTGCCCAAGATGGAGGGACGTGCAGCGAAAGGGAAGTCGGGGGTCACATCTGTGCTGCGGCTAGTCTAGACACAGCGCAGGCTGCTCTGTGGAGTAGTAGTAACAATAATGGTAGTAGTAGTATTTGAGCCTGCCCTGTTCACCACTGACAATAGAAGCGCAGATCCCAGAACTGGTATCAGGATCCAAATACAATGTCATATTTGGCCACACGATCCGGTATGTGAAAATGTGCCCCCATGGAGGGGAGTGGGGTGAAGGCACGATGGTAGAGCAGAACACTGACTGCAGCTCTGGAGGTGAACGGAAGTAAAAAACATGAACAACAGAACAGTGACGGCAGCTCTGGAGGTAAACGGAGTAGAAGAACAGTGATGGCAGCTCTGGAGGTGAATAAAGTAGAAGAACAGTGACGGCAGCTCTGGAGGTGAATAAAGTAGGAGAACAGTGACGGCAGCTCTGGAGGTGAATAAAGTAGGAGAACAGTGACGGCAGCTCTGGAGGTGAATAAAGTAGGAGAACAGTGACGGCAGCTCTGGAGGTGAATAAAGTAGGAGAACAGTGACGGCAGCTCTGGAGGTGAATAAAGTAGGAGAACAGTGACGGCAGCTCTGGAGGTGAATAAAGTAGGAGAACAGTGACGGCAGCTCTGGAGGTGAATAAAGTAGGAGAACAGTGACGGCAGCTCTGGAGGTGAATAAAGTAGGAGAACAGTGACGGCAGCTCTGGAGGTGAATAAAGTAGGAGAACAGTGACGGCAGCTCTGGAGGTGAATAAAGTAGGAGAACAGTGACGGCAGCTCTGGAGGTGAATAAAGTAGGAGAACAGTGACGGCAGCTCTGGAGGTGAATAAAGTAGGAGAACAGTGACGGCAGCTCTGGAGGTGAATAAAGTAGGAGAACAGTGACGGCAGCTCTGGAGGTGAATAAAGTAGGAGAACAGTGACGGCAGCTCTGGAGGTGAATAAAGTAGGAGAACAGTGACGGCAGCTCTGGAGGTGAATAAAGTAGGAGAACAGTGACGGCAGCTCTGGAGGTGAATAAAGTAGGAGAACAGTGACGGCAGCTCTGGAGGTGAATAAAGTAGGAGAACAGTGACGGCAGCTCTGGAGGTGAATAAAGTAGGAGAACAGTGACGGCAGCTCTGGAGGTGAATAAAGTAGGAGAACAGTGACGGCAGCTCTGGAGGTGAATAAAGTAGGAGAACAGTGACGGCAGCTCTGGAGGTGAATAAAGTAGGAGAACAGTGACGGCAGCTCTGGAGGTGAATAAAGTAGGAGAACAGTGACGGCAGCTCTGGAGGTGAATAAAGTAGGAGAACAGTGACGGCAGCTCTGGAGGTGAATAAAGTAGGAGAACAGTGACGGCAGCTCTGGAGGTGAATAAAGTAGGAGAACAGTGACGGCAGCTCTGGAGGTGAATAAAGTAGGAGAACAGTGACGGCAGCTCTGGAGGTGAATAAAGTAGGAGAACAGTGACGGCAGCTCTGGAGGTGAATAAAGTAGGAGAACAGTGACGGCAGCTCTGGAGGTGAATAAAGTAGGAGAACAGTGACGGCAGCTCTGGAGGTGAATAAAGTAGGAGAACAGTGACGGCAGCTCTGGAGGTGAATAAAGTAGGAGAACAGTGACGGCAGCTCTGGAGGTGAATAAAGTAGGAGAACAGTGACGGCAGCTCTGGAGGTGAATAAAGTAGGAGAACAGTGACGGCAGCTCTGGAGGTGAATAAAGTAGAAGGCATGATGAACATGATGGCAGCTGTTGAGGTGAATGGAATAGAAGGAGTGATGGCATAGCAGAACACTGACTGCAGCTCTGCCTCCGGCAGTGTACACCGCACTGACTAGACTGTGGCTGCTGCTGCTCCAGGTTTGCAACGGTCGGTTCAGCCAGATCTCTGATGTTGGGAGGATGACGGGGCGTCCGCTCACAGTCAGGGCTTAATAGGACATTTCTAGTTTATGTAGGGGCACTTTCACACTAGCGTTTTTCTTTTCCGGCACAGAGTTCCGTCCTAGGGGCTCAATCCCGGTATATAATGGATCAGTTTTATCCCCATGCCCAACACTCAGCCGCCACCTCCCTCATCATCCAGATACAAGCCCCCCCTCAGCCGCCACCTCCCTCATCATCCAGATACAAGCCCCCCCTCAGCCGCCACCTCCCTCATCATCCAGATACAAGCCCCCCCTCAGTCGCCACCTCCCTCATCATCCAGATACAAGCCCCCCCTCAGTCGCCACCTCCCTCATCATCCAGATACAAGCCCCCCCTCAGTCGCCACCTCCCTCATCATCCAGATACAAGCCCCCCCTCAGTCGCCACCTCCCTCATCATCCAGATACAAGCCCCCCCTCAGTCGCCACCTCCCTCATCATCCAGATACAAGCCCCCCCCTCAGTCGCCACCTCCCTCATCATCCAGATACAAGCCCCCCCTCAGTCGCCACCTCCCTCATCATCCAGATACAAGCCCCCCCTCAGTCGCCACCTCCCTCATCATCCAGATACAAGCCCCCCCTCAGCCGCCACCTCCCTCATCATCCAGATACAAGCCCCCCCCCCTCATCATCCAGATACAAGCCCCCCCCTCAGCCGCCACCTCCCTCATCATCCAGATACAAGCCCCCAACACTTGCCGGAATGTCGGATCCGGCATTTTTTCCCCTTGGAATGTATTGGTGCCGGATCCCGCATTAAAGGGAACCTGTCACCTGGAAAAGACAATTTACACTAATCACAGTACCTTACAGTATCTCTCATAGTGTGCCCAAAGATGTATTCATATCTTCTTTCTGCGTTGTGCGGGGGAGGGAGCCGTAGCCGGGATCATGAGTGAGAAGAGCGCGGTCCCGGTTTCAGGGAAAAGCGTCCATCAATATGCGGAGGAGCGGCCTAGAGGCAGGCTTATCCGACGGTTGAGTCAAGGAGGCCGCTGCCCCCGTGACTTCAGCACGACTTCAAAAAGGTGCCAAACACAGTCGATTTTATGAGACAGCACATCGCAGAAAGAAGAGATGAATACATCTTTGGGCGCACTAGGAGAGATACTGTAAGGTACTGCGAGTAGTGGAAATGGTCTTTTCCAGGTGACAGGTTCCCTTTAAAATTGACGCATCTGGCCTTCCGGTCTGCGCATGCGGAGACCTTTAAAAATGTAAAAAAAATTATACCAGATCCATTTTTACGGATGACACCCGGAGAGACGGATCCGGCTACAAATGGTTTCCGTATGCATGAAGGTTTTCCTGCCTGCCGGAATCCAGCAACGCAAGTGTGAAAGTACCCTAAGGAGGCAAACTAGGAACAGAGCTGGGGACCAGGACTACACGGGGGCAGCACTTACCTGGGGGCTCCACACGGTCACATCGTTGTCATACTGGTTACGAAACTGTGGAAGAAAAATAATGAGTCTGATTATAAAGCCATGGGCATAACATACAGAGCGTATCTATAGCTGGGGCCCCCAAATGTAAGAACATGGGGCCCCCCTAGTGCCAGCCACCAATCGGCCCCTGTGCAAATCCACTATCTACACTGATGCAGCAGTTATGTTACATGTAGAACAATGGCGGATGGCGAAACCCACACAGTCCAGTGGTACTGGGGTCACAGTCCACTGGTCCCAGCACTGGGGTCACCTATAGGTCACAGTCCACTGGTCCCAGCACTGGGGTCACCTATAGGTCACAGTCCACTGGTCCCATTGCAGCAGAACACAGATTGTAAACTCATCTTCCGGGCAGAAACATCCAAGTCATGAAGCGAAAGTGAAAGACGACAAAACCTCCAGGAAAAACCGCGCAGAGTCAGAGTTTAAAGGGGATGTCCATTATAACAGGATAGGGGTAGTGTCTGATCTGCAGAGGGCCCCCACTGATCACGAGAACATGGGGCCCCTGTCCTCCTGTCAGAATGGAGCAGAGGACATATATGCATGTTCATTCAAATGAGAAACACGGGCCCCTGTTCTTGTGACTGGCAGGGGCCACAGTAGTTAGACCCCACTGTTGAAAGGAGATGGGACAACCCCCGCAGGTTCTGGCTCCGCTGTGTGAGCGACAATCTCTGCCTTCTGTTACAATGTATCAGTGCAGATAAGACAATTCTGACAGCTGTCAATCAACTCCTGTTCTAGGTCTCAAACTACCATGGCACCTCTGGGTTCTAAGTCTATGACTCCCCCCCCCCCCACCAGGTTCTTTTGTCAACCCCACTTGCTGGATTCTAGATCTAAAACCCCCAGTGCCCCAGTTGATGTCACCTGTCCCCCATGGGTTCTAGGGCTTGTTTCCCCCAGTCTAGGTACTAGGTCTATGACTCCACAGCCCCCCCTGGGTTCTAGGTCTATGGACTCCACAGCCCCCCCTGGGTTCTAGGTCTATGGACTCCACAGCCCCCCCTGGGTTCTAGGTCTATGGACTCCACAGCCCCCCCTGGGTTCTAGGTCTATGGACTCCACAGCCCCCCCTGGGTTCTAGGTCTATGGACTCCACAGCCCCCCCCTGGGTTCTAGGTCTATGGACTCCACAGCCCCCCCCTGGGTTCTAGGTCTATGGACTCCACAGCCCCCCCCCTGGGTTCTAGGTCTATGGACTCCACAGCCCCCCCCCTGGGTTCTAGGTCTATGGACTCCACAGCCCCCCCTGGGTTCTAGGTCTATGGACTCCACAGCCCCCCCTGGGTTCTAGGTCTATGGACTCCACAGCCCCCCCCCTGGGTTCTAGGTCTATGGACTCCACAGCCCCCCCCTGGGTTCTAGGTCTATGGACTCCACAGCCCCCCCTGGGTTCTAGGTCTATGGACTCCACAGCCCCCCCTGGGTTCTAGGTCTATGGACTCCACAGCCCCCCCCCCCTGGGTTCTAGGTCTATGGACTCCACAGCCCCCCTGGGTTCTAGGTCTACGGACTCCACAGCCCTCCCTGGGTTCTAGGTCTATGGACTCCACAGCCCTCCCCTGGGTTCTAGGTCTATGGACTCCACAGCCCCCCCTGGGTTCTAGGTCTATGGACTCCACAGCCCCCCCTGGGTTCTAGGTCTTGTTTCCCCCAGTCTAGGTACTAGGTCTGGGTTTACGTCTCCCCCGGTACCACCTCCGCTCCTCCGTGGTATGACTGCAGCACCGGCCTCCACCTCTCCGGTATGCCCCGGGCACTCAGGCGCCCGTTACCGGCCCCCGCAGTCACACGCGGCCCCGGCACTTACCATGATCCCCGGCCTTCCGAGCTGCTGAATAATGCTAGGACCCGGCGCTCAACTGCTATCGTCTGAACTAGGAAACCCCGCCCCCTGACCAGGCAGGAGCAATCAAACCACTCCATATTTTTTTTTTTTTACAGCTTTATTTGTCCTTTGCTTAGTTATTACAAATACACTGAAGTCGCCCATGTGAAGTGATAGAACGTTACCACGTACTGGGCGGGGTTACACACACCACGTGACAATGGACTCCCGCTATAAGGACCAGGACTGTGATGGTTAACCTCCAGCTGTGGTAAAACTACCACTCCCAAGATGTACACTTGCTGTTCTCAGAACCCCATAGAAATGAATGGAGCATGCTGGGAGTCGTAGTTTCACCACAGCTGGAGGTTAGCCATCACTGGACCAGTTCCTTCAGTCCACTAGGATTTAGCCTGCGCTGTATGAGGCCTCATGCACACGACCGTGACGTTTTTTGCAGTCCACAAATTGCAGCTCTGCAAAACACGGATACCGCCCGTGTGCCTTCCGCAATTTGCGGAACAGAACAGGAGGCCCATTCTGGTCCGCACAATGGACAAGAATAGGACGTGTCTCCTAATGGTTGCGGGTTCACGGAACGGAGCAACGGATGCGGTGCTGTCCACGTCTTGTGTGGACCCATTGAAATGAATGGTTCCGTACACGGAACGCAAAAAAACGTTTGTGTGAACGAGCCCTAAGACTGCGACATTCAAATGGGGTGAAGGAGATTTCTATAGAAGTCCAGTGGTGATTTTTCTTTTCTTTTCTCTATTTATTAACTAAAGAGGTTTATCCAAAAATTGACAAAAAAATACCCAAGGGCACACATACCTGCCCTGCTGCGTATGTCGCTGTGAGCACGGCGATCGGCTGCAGCGACACGTGAGCGATCAATGTGAGGTGGCTGCTATTCATCCAGGGACCATTGTAGCCGGCAGGGAAGAAAAAACATACAGGACTTTTGTTACAGAACAATGGAAGGCGCCGCTTGTCAGAAAACTACAACAGATGTTACCGCACATATAAACTAGCGGCCTGACTAGAATACCGCCCGCTCTATACCGGGGGCTAGATCCTAGTGGGCAGACGGACCAGTCTCATGGTAAGACTGCCGCCCCTCGCCCAGTCCGGTGGTGGGTGTGTTATTGCTGGACTGGTTTTCCTGTTGTCAGCATCCAGTCAGTTATTCGTAGACCTTATTAATATTTCTTCCCCCTTTACAGAGGTCGGATTTCTCCACATCTTCCCGTTTTCTGCTTCTCCTCCCGACCTGTACATACGGTCGCCGTCAGCTTCTCCTCCCGACCTGTACATACGGTCGCCGTCAGCTTCTTCTCCTGACCTGTACATACGGTCGCCGTCAGCTTCTGCTCCTGACCTGTACATACGGTCGCCGTCAGCTTCTCCTCCCGACCTGTACATACGGTCGCCGTCAGCTTCTGCTCCTGACCTGTACATACGGTCGCCGTCAGCTTCTCCTCTGTCCTGACCTGTACATACGGTCGCCGTCAGCTTCTGCTCCTGACCTGTACATACGGTCGCCGTCGGCTTCTCCTCCTGACCTGTACATACGGTCGCCGTCAGCTTCTCCTCCTGACCTGTACATACGGTCGCCGTCAGCTTCTCCTCCTGACCTGTACATACGGTCGCCGTCAGCTTCTCCTCCTGACCTGTACATACGGTCGCCGTCAGCTTCTCCTCCTGACCTGTACATACGGTCGCCGTCAGCTTCTCCTCCCGACCTGTACATACGGTCGCCGTCAGCTTCTCCTCCAGACCTGTACATACGGTCGCCGTCAGCTTCTGCTCCTGACCTGTACATACGGTCGCCGTCAGCTTCTCCTCCCGACCTGTACATACGGTCGCCGTCAGCTTCTGCTCCTGACCTGTACATACGGTCGCCGTCAGCTTCTCCTCTGTCCTGACCTGTACATACGGTCGCCGTCAGCTTCTGCTCCTGACCTGTACATACGGTCGCCGTCAGCTTCTCCTCCCGACTTGTACATACGGTCGCCGTCAGCTTCTCCTCCCGACCTGTACATACGGTCGCCGTCGGCTTCTTCTCCTGACCTGTACATACGGTCGCCGTCGGCTTCTTCTCCTGACCTGTACATACGGTCGCCGTCAGCTTCTCCTCTGTCCTGACCTGTACATACGGTCGCCGTCAGCTTCTCCTCCTGACCTGTACATACGGTCGCCGTCAGCTTCTCCTCCTGACCTGTACATACGGTCGCCGTCAGCTTCTCCTCTGTCCTGACCTGTACATACGGTCGCCGTCAGCTTCTGCTCCTGACCTGTACATACGGTCGCCGTCAGCTTCTCCTCCCGACTTGTACATACGGTCGCCGTCAGCTTCTCCTCCCGACCTGTACATACGGTCGCCGTCGGCTTCTTCTCCTGACCTGTACATACGGTCGCCGTCGGCTTCTTCTCCTGACCTGTACATACGGTCGCCGTCAGCTTCTCCTCTGTCCTGACCTGTACATACGGTCGCCGTCAGCTTCTCCTCCTGACCTGTACATACGGTCGCCGTCAGCTTCTCCTCCTGACCTGTACGTACGGTCGCCGTCAGCTTCTTCTCCTGACCTGTACATACGGTCGCCGTCAGCTTCTCCTCTGTCCTGACCTGTACATACGGTCGCCGTCAGCTTCTCCTCCTGACCTGTACATACGGTCGCCGTCAGCTTCTGCTCCTGACCTGTACATACGGTCGCCGTCAGCTTCTCCTCCCGACCTGTACATACGGTCGCCGTCAGCTTCTGCTCCCGACCTGTACATACGGTCGCCGTCGGCTTCTTCTCCTGACCTGTACATACGGTCGCCGTCGGCTTCTTCTCCTGACCTGTACATACGGTCGCCGTCAGCTTCTCCTCTGTCCTGACCTGTACATACGGTCGCCGTCAGCTTCTCCTCTGTCCTGACCTGTACATACGGTCGCCGTCAGCTTCTCCTCCTGACCTGTACATACGGTCGCCGTCAGCTTCTCCTCTGTCCTGACCTGTACATACGGTCGCCGTCAGCTTCTCCTCCTGACCTGTACATACGGTCGCCGTCAGCTTCTCCTCCTGACCTGTACGTACGGTCGCCGTCAGCTAATCCTCCTGACCTGTACATACGGTCGCCGTCAGCTTCTCCTCCTGACCTGTACATACGGTCGCTGTGGGGGGGCATTATACTGTGAGGGGGGCCACTATGGGGGGCATTATACTGTGAGGGGGGCCACTATGGGGGGCATTATACTGTGAGGGGGGCCACTATGCGGGGCATTATACTGTGAGGGGGGCCACTATGGGGGGCATTATACTGTGAGGGGGGCCACTATGGGGGGCATTATACTGTGAGGGGGGTCACTATGGGGGGCATTATACTGTGAGGGGGCCACTATGGGGGGGGCATTATACTGTGAGGAGGCCACTATGGGGGGGGGGGCATTATACTGTGAGGCGGCCACTATGGGGGGGCATTATACTGTGAGGGGGGCCACTATGGGGGGGGGGGGCATTATACTGTGAGGGGGCCACTATGGGGGCATTATACTGCAAGGAGGCAACAATTGCTGCACACGCGTAAGATTGCTTCCCTGCTGCCATATAAAAATGCTCCCAGGGGCTACTTTTGGGTAGTGTGCTTCTTGGTGAGAGATCAGTGACTGCTAGACAAGCCTCTAACGCGCACTGGACACTAACAGCCCAGCGATATGTGCAGGACGTGCTGCCGCCACGCGTGCTCCTCTCACTCACTATTCTGCTGGTTGCTATTGGAAACACCAAGCTTGTCCGGGGGTCCCTCCTGGCGGCTCAGCCTCGCTCCTGTAGCACACTTAGTGTCTCTGTTTAGTACAATATCTTGTGTAAGAAGACACTTCCCAGAATTCAAATAACCAGAACAAGTTCTGTGCAGAATCTGAACAGGCAGGGCATGCCGGGGGATGGCAGATGTATGTTTCCATATATAACTGCTAATCCAGAACATTTGATAATCTGCCTCCAGCGTGAGCCGCGGTATAGAATAATAAAAGCTACCGTGCACACTGCTGCCTGACTGGGTATCCTCCTCATAGTGCAGAGGTCCCAACGCTTTATATACTTTCGTGTCGCCTGACTCCGCTTTCCTGCACTCCTGGCCGTTGCTCCTCAGCGCTCTCCTGCTTCCTGGAAGTCATTTATATAAGGTAAACATTATAAGACAGAAACATCATAACAACGGGAGATGGGAACCACCGCTATAATAACGAAGCTCGCTGCTCCGGCTGTGACACAGAGCAAACCGCCACATGCTATCTGAGACAGGAACATAAGGCCATAGAGTGACATAGAGGGAGAAAATGGGAAAAACTGCCGCTACAAGGGGCGGGGGTGTACACAGGAAGAATCCAAGACTGATGACAGGGAGCTACCCTGCGTCTGCAACCTGTCCATTGTGACATACGTTACCACAGGGGGCAGTATTATAGTAGTTATATTCTTGTACATAGGAGGCAGTATTATAGTAGTTATATTCTTGTACATAGGATCAGTATTATAGTAGTTATATTCTTGTACATAGGAGCAGTATTATAGTAGTTATATTCTTGTACATAGGAGCAGTATTATAGTAGTTATATTCTTGTACATAGGAGGCAGTATTATAGTAGTTATATTCTTGTACATAGGAGGCAGTATTATAGTAGTTATATTCCTGTACATAGGGGCAGTATTATAGTAGTTATATTCTTGTACATAGGAGCAGTATTATAGTAGTTATATTCTTGTACATAGGAGGCGGTATTATAGTAGTTATATTCCTGTACATAGAAGGCAGTATTATAGTAGTTATATTCTTGTACGTAGGAGCAGTATTATAGTAGTTATATTCTTGTACGTAGGAGCAGTA
Organism: Bufo gargarizans; assembly: GCF_014858855.1. Lineage (NCBI taxonomy): Eukaryota > Metazoa > Chordata > Amphibia > Anura > Bufonidae > Bufo > Bufo gargarizans. The sequence continues at coordinate 13,387,178 of NC_058089.1, read as the reverse complement.
TTATAGTAGTTATATTCTTGTACATAGGAGCAGTATTATAGTAGTTCTATTCTTGTACATAGGAGGCAGTATTATAGTAGTTATATTCTTGTACATAGGAGCAGTATTATAGTAGTTATATTCTTGTACATAGGAGGCAGTATTATAGTAGTTATATTCTTGTACGTAGGAGCAGTATTATAGTAGTTATATTCTTGTACATAGGAGGCAGTATTATAGTAGTTATATTCTTGTACATAGGAGCAGTATTATAGTAGTTCTATTCTTGTACATAGGAGCAGTATTATAGTAGTTATATTCTTGTACATAGGAGCAGTATTATAGTAGTTATATTCTTGTACATAGGAGCAGTATTATAGTAGTTATATTCTTGTACATAGCAGGCAGTATTATAGTAGTTATATTCTTGTACATAGGAGCAGTATTATAGTAGTTATATTCCTGTACATAGGAGGCAGTATTATAGCAGTTATATTCCTGTACATAGGAGCAGTATTATAGTAGTTATATTCTTGTACATTGGAGGCGGTATTATAGTAGTTATATTCTTGTACATAGGAGCAGTATTATAGTAGTTATATTCTTGTACATAGGAGCAGTATTATAGTAGTTATATTCTTGTACATAGGAGCAGTATTATAGTAGTTATATTCTTGTACATAGGAGCAGTATTATAGTAGTTATATTCTTGTACATAGGAGGCATTATTATAGTAGTTATATTCCTGTACATAGGAGGCAGTATTATAGTAGTTATATTCTTGTACATAGGAGCAGTATTATAGTAGTTATATTCCTGTACATAGGAGGCAGTATTATAGTAGTTATATTCTTGTACATAGGAGCAGTATTATAGTAGTTATATTCTTGTACATAGGAGCAGTATTATAGTAGTTATATTATTGTACACAGGAGCAGTATTATAGTAGTTATATTCTTGTACATAGGAGCAGTATTATAGTAGTTATATTCTTGTACATAGGAGCAGTATTATAGTAGTTATATTCTTGTACATAGGAGGCAGTATTATAGTAGTTATATTCTTGTACATAGGAGCAGTATTATAGTAGTTATATTCTTGTACATAGGAGCAGTATTATAGTAGTTATATTCTTGTACATAGGAGGCATTATTATAGTAGTTATATTCTTGTACATAGGAGGCAGTATTATAGTAGTTATATTCTTGTACATAGGAGGCAGTATTATAGTAGTTATATTCCTGTACATAGGAGCAGTATTATAGTAGTTATATTCTTGTACATAGGAGCAGTATTATAGTAGTTATATTCTTGTACATAGGAGGAGTATTATAGTAGTTATATTCTTGTACATAGGAGCAGTATTATAGTAGTTATATTCCTGTACATAGGAGCAGTATTATAGTAGTTATATTCCTGTAAAACAAAACATGCAATGCAACAGCTCTCTGCAAACCAAATAAAGTACAAAAATGCATAATAATTGCTAATGCTATACTTATAAATTAGAGATGCTTGGCAAATACATTTTGTACAAAATTATTTGAGCCTGTCTGCTGCACGTCAAGGCGATCTCTGTAAGATGGGTCCTAACATTAAATACTACCCTTTATGTGCCATGACGGCTACCTTAAAATTCAGGGAGTGTAGTCCCACATGCATGCTGAGCCTGCTTTAATTTCTATTATCTTTGGTGCCAAATTGGCCTCCATTATATCCATGGAATGCAGGTACCAACATGCATGCCAAGCCCACTCCACACCTCTCCTGGTGCCAAATGACTTCCAGTGATTGAGGGAGAGCAGGCTAAGCTATATACTCACACTAATTAAAATCAGCCTATGGGGTAGACGAGCTGATCAGGAGTGCACGACTGAGGTGTCAGCCGCACCTCCAGTACAAACTGAGAAAAAGGGGGTCAGTCAGCACATCCCAATGCGCAGGGACACGAAGCATAAGAGCAGTATTATAGTAGTTATATTCTTGTACATAGGAGCAGTATTATAGTAGTTATATTCTTGTACATAGGAGCAGTATTATAGTAGTTATATTCCTGTACATAGGAGCAGTATTATAGTAGTTATATTCCTGTACATAAGAGCAGTAGTATAGTAGTTATATTCTTGTACATAGGAGACAGTATTATAGTAGTTATATTCTTGTACATAGGAGACAGTATTATAGTAGTTATATTCTTGTACATAGGAGCAGTATTATAGTAGTTATATTCTTGTACATAGGAGCAGTATTATAGTAGTTATATTCTTGTACATAGGAGCAGTATTATAGTAGTTATATTCTTGTACATAGGAGACAGTATTATAGTAGTTATATTCTTGTACATAGGAGACAGTATTATAGCAGTTATATTCTTAACCATATTTCTTTTTATTGTGGTAAGAAAACAAGGCTTCATGCCCACACATGACGGCAGAATCATAACATTAAAAGTCACAATAGTTATCCATCATACAAGTCATATGTAAACATTTCCAGCGATTATCATCTGCATCAGAAATAAACATTTAAAGAAAAGAAAAGAGAAAAAAGGGAAAAAAAAAAAAAAAAAAAAAAGGGGGGGGGGGGGACACAAGGATAGGAAGGTGAAGAGAACCAGGGAAGGGGAGGATTCCTGCTCTATCATGTGAAATTCCTGTGTGATTTCCACGGGGACCATAGTTTCAGAAAGCAGTGGCGTGAGTTTGTTTCCCAATGCGCCAATTCTTCAAAGCGGTAGATTTGATCTACCTTATCCGTCCACATATTGAGATCTGGAGGAGAATCAGTTTTCCACAAAAAGGGGACCAGTACCCTAGCTGCTGTAATCAGCATTGTAGGGAGGTTATTCTTGGCGGGGGTGAGCGTATCATTCGGGCACCACAGTAAGATAAGTTTGGCGTCCAGGACGACTCTGGTTTTGCAAACACTATTAATCACTGATTCTATCAATTTCCAGAACGGTTGGATCTTATGGCATTGCCACCAGATGTGTGATAATGAGCCAATTTCTATGCCGCACCTCCAGCACATTTCAGAAACCTCAGGGTTAAGTTTGTGTAAGAATTCAGGAGTCTTATACCATCTACTTAGTAGTTTAAATGAATTCTCCTGAACTCTCACACAACGACTAAAACCATGAGAGTGAGCCAGAACAAAGGCCCTCTCCGGATCCGTCAGAGTCACCGAAAGCTCTCGTTCCCATGAAGTCACATAAGCCAACTCCGGTGGTAAGGAGGAAAGCATTTCCTTGTACATCTGGGACAGTGGTCTAGAGGGAAGTTTAGGAGCTAAGACCTTCTTCTCGAGCCAAGAAGGGGAGCTGTTGCCAACGAGGGGTCTAACGCAGGACTTGATATCCCTTTTAAAATCTGCCAAATGGAAAAAGGAAGCTGTCTTAATTTCGGGACGGTCCATTATTAAATCCCATTGTAAACTGCCATCTGGGAGAAGGACATCCCGCAGGGATAAGTCAGCGAGCCTAGACCAAATCCCAGAGGGGTTTAGCACAGAAGGGTGAATATAGCTCTGCAGCAATTTGAGAGGCATATACGGATTGGGGAAGGTAAACTGCTTGGTTTGGACCATTTTAGACCATTCTACTAGCATACCTTTCCACACCGGGGAGGAGGCGTAGTGGTTGGCTGAGAAGGGCCTAACACCCCATAGAGTAAGCTGATCTTGGTTGGTGAGTAGTACAGACTCGAGACGTGAGCAAAGGGAGCTAGATTTGCGGGTCAAGGCAACTACACATCTACATAACTGAACAGCAGTGTAGTATGACTTTACATCAGGCATCCCAAAGCCTCCAAACTTCCTATCCCTTGTAAGGACAGAGTAGGCTATACGTGGTGACCTGCCATTCCAGAGAAAGCGCGTGAACACTCGGCGGACCTCTGAAAAGTATGAGTTCGGCAACCATATAGGAATGGCTTGCAGCAAGTAAAGGAATTTGGGGAGGATGAAAGTTTTCAGATAATTCTTTCTCCCTATCCATGAAACAAAAGGGAGTTTCAGATTCTGTAACTGGGTGCGAACCCCTTGCAGGAGTGGGGCATAATTAAGGGATGCTAGATCCTGAATGTTGGCCGAAATATGTGTTCCCAAGAACGTAATGTCTCTGGAGGCCCAGGTAAATGGGGTGGTGTGTTTAAGATTATTGACTACAGATTGGGGACAAGAGATGTTTAGTACCATAGACTTCCCATAATTTATTTTAAAATTGGATACAAACCCAAAATCCTCAAAGGTATTCAACAATTTGGGCAAGGCTTCTGCAGGGTTGGAGGCCATAACCAGTAGGTCATCCGCAAATGCTGCAGTAACATGGGTTTGTGAGCCCACCTGAAGGCCCTTAATAACAGGGTCTGATCTGATTTTACACAGAAGGGTTTCCATCACCAGCACAAAAAGCGCTGGGGAAAGGGGGCACCCCTGTCTTGTCCCGTTGGTGATGCGAAATGGTGGGGATAATGCTCCATTGACTTTGACCCTGGCAGAGGGGGCCGAATATAGGGTGTTAACAGCATTAATAAACTGGTCCGGGAGGCCAAACTTCGCCAGGGTCCGCGACATAAAGAGCCAGCTGACCCTGTCGAAGGCCTTCTCTGCATCTGTGCTTACCAGGACCAAAGGTTTAGAGGATCTCTTGGCCCAGTTCACAAGATGTAAAAGCCGCACTGTATTTTCCGACCCCTGTCTGCCACGGACAAAGCCCACTTGTTCCTCATGTATAATGTCAGGGAGAATATCTTGAAGCCTGGAAGCCAGAATCTTCGCCCACCACTTCACATCATTATTAAGCAACGATATTGGCCTATAATTACTGCAGCAAGTTGGATCCTTGTTTTCCTTATGGAGAACAGTAATGTGCGCCATTAAGGAATGAGGAGCAAGAGCACCCCCTGTCAGAAGATAGTTGCACAAATTCCTGAAACGTGGGATTAAAACATCTTGAAAAGATTTGTAATATACAATGGAAAATCCATCAGGGCCAGGACTTTTACCTGACGGAATAGACATAAGTACCTTGCGGACCTCTGAATCAGAAATGGGCTTAGTCAGGAGAGACGCTTTAGATGAGGGTATGGAGGGAAGGTCTAGAGAGTGCAAAAATTTGTCGGTAGCCTCAGATAAGTCACCAGGTGTAGTCCCATCAGGGGGTGGTAAATTATATAAGGCCTCATAAAAGGCGCTAAATGCCTTGGCAACTTCTGGAGTGGATTTATGTATTTTGCCTTTAGGGTCTTTAATAGAGGAAACAAAGGAGTCAGAAAGCTGCTTCTTGGCAATTGCCGACATCAGTCTGTTTCCTCTATCCCCGTGAGCATAAGCCCTGAAACGGGAACGTAGGACTAGCTTTGCAGAGGTAACATTCAGTAAATTCTTTAATTTTGCTCTGGCTTCAGTTAGCTCCGCTAGGGTGCTTATAGCTCGCGACTCCTTATGAGAGGATTCTAGACGAGCTATGGTCGCCAATAAGTCATCTAGGACTTGTGTCCTTTGTTTTTTCACAAAAGCGCCTAAAGCAATAAGTTCCCCCCTCAGGACTACCTTATGGGATTCCCATAGTATGGAAGGGGACGGGGGTGAATCTGGGGTGTCATTAAGCGCGAAAAATTCAGATATAGAGGCTTTGAGTTTACCGGCGTGACTTGGATCTGAGATCAGGGTGTCATTGAGACGCCATAAGCGCTCCTTTCTCTGTGGTCCGGACAGGGAGAGGCTAACAATAACAGGGGCATGATCAGATAATGTTATATTACCTATCCGGGCTCCAGAGACATTACGTATATGCGAACTAGATAGGAAAATATAATCCAATCTGTGGAAAGAAAGTTTAGCATGTGAGTAAAATGTATAATCTCGGCCACTGGGGTTCAGGGCCCGCCATACATCTAATACTTTAAGTTTCCTTAAAGAGATCTTCAGCCTTTTCAAGAGCTTGTAAGATACAGAGGGTCTACCCGCCGAGGTGTCCACCGCAGGCTCCAGGGCGACGTTGAAGTCACCCCCCAAAACCAGTAACCCCTCCGAGAAGGAGGACAGTACAGCAAGGGTCTGAACGAGCCATGGAATTTGGCCTTTATTGGGAGCGTACACATTGGCAAAGGTTACTGGGGACTCACCCAATAAACCCCGTACAAAAATGTACCTGCCCTCGGAGTCTGCTGAGATAGCCGTGTGTTTGAAGGGGAGACATTTATGCACAGCGATACTAACCCCCCTACTGGCAGAATCATGAGTGCTGTGAAACCACTGGACAAATTTCTTAGGGGGAAGACCAGGAACTTTACCCGTTCTGAAGTGGGTCTCTTGCAAAAAAGCCACAGAGACCTTATCTTTCAGAAGGAGAGATAGTATTTGAGACCTTTTACATGGCTCGTTCAGTCCATGTGCATTTAGTGAAGCGACCACTATAGAGGACATTACTGCATACATTCAGATGAATAAAGGCATAATACGACCATGGAAATATGGAAAGGTAGACAGATGACATGAGCAGGAGGGGGGAAGGAGGGTAGAAGAAACAGAAAAGAACAAAAAATTAATAAGAGAACATTAAACATGTCAAGTTGACAAGTGACTATCTCAGACAAAGCCCCCGTCCGAGAAGGGGTTGGTACTTTACTTATCACCAGCCAAGACAGGGTTGGACTGGTTCGGGGGCAAGAAAAGTACCTATGGTCTAAACAAAAGAGACCAAAAACAAAAAATGCGTCCAGCATCTTAATCTATCCGGACATTACCCTGCAATGAGGAACAAAATACGTCGACCTAAAGGAAGCGTCCAGTAACAGCAATAAAGCGGCCCAGACCCACATATATAGCTTAAGAGAGCATTAAGCCCAAACATGAGATAGGCCGAAAAAATTTAACATTAAGACATAGAAAACGTCTAAAATGTAGAAAACGTAGAGAACGTAGAAAGGACAAGTCCGCCGTAAATAACCCGTATACATGGAGGCGAGCGACAGTCATCTCCTTTCCCGGGGCGGTAAAAACAATAGCATGAAATGCGTACAAACACCTCTGATCAGGTAGGAGCTCTATCCATCCTGCTGCGGCCCGAACGATCCGATTTGCCCGCGGACGCTGTTTGCCAGGCGGTCACACGAGGTGGTGTGGGAAGGGCGCCATCTTGATCTGCCGGTAACCATGAGGGGATTTCCATCGGAGGAACATCCAGGGATCGCCAGACAGATTCCAGGTCAGCAGGAGAGCGCACGGTAAGTTGCTTACCATTCCTGGAGATCGCCAGCCCAAAAGGGTATAGCCAGCGGAATGGGGTCAAGGTTTTCCTTAGTATGTCCAGGAGAGGCCTGAATAGGCGCCGCTTGGCCAAAGTGGATGGTGCAATGTCCTGGAACATCTGGATCGGGGTATTTTCGTGCTCCAGTACCTCCGTTTCTCTTTGACTTTTAAGGATGGCGGCGGTATCAACATAACTCAATAAGCCACATATCACATCACGTGGCGGTTCTTGCGGTTTAGGCCTGGGGCGCAGCGCCCTATGTATGCGTTCCACCACGATTCCCGCCGCTCTGTCAGGACCAAGCAGTTTGGAGAACAATTCCCGTGCCACTGTCGGTAAGGCCTCTGCTGCAAACGACTCAGGTAGGCCGCGGATGCGGACATTGCGCCGGCGGCTACGGTTTTCTTGATCTTCCAACTTCAGGACGGCATCGTTTATTAAGGCCTTATGAGACGCCAGTACCTCCGACACTTCACCTTCGTAGGTCATAATGGCTTCCTGAGTAGCTTCTAGCGCTACCACTCTCTGTCCCAAATGCTTCATGTCGTCCTTAATATCAGACAGATCTTGTTTCAGGGGCGAGAGGGCTGATTCAAGGACCCGTCGCAGGGTCCGCTCTGAGAGAGGTGGATCTCTAGGCCTTCTAACCGAGGTATCGGAGCCGCTGCCTGCATCTGATAATTCTCCTGCATCGGAGTCATGTGCAACAGACGCCGCCATGTCAGGGCCTTTCTGCGCTGTGAACCTCGGCGTTTTCCTAAGAAACTTCTCCATCTCAGGCTGTCTGGAGCGCTGTGGGGTAGACTCTGAGCTTCCTCTGTTCTTTTCCTTGCCAGGTTTCCCCATAATCAAGCAAATTATAGGCTTATATAGGGCAAATGAGCCGGAATGCTGGAGGAGCTCAAGCTCGTGCGGCCATTCAGCAGCGTGGCTCGGCTCCGCCCCCCTCATAGTAGTTATATTCTTGTACACAGGAGCAGTATTATAGTAGTTATATTCTTATACATAGGAGGCAGTATTATAGTAGTTATATTCTTATACATAGGAGGCAGTATTATAGTAGTTATATCCTTATACATAGGAGGCAGTATTATAGTAGTTATATCCTTATACATAGGAGGCAGTATTACAGTAGTTATATTCCTGTACATAAGAGCAGTATTATAGCAGTTATATTCTTGTACATAGGAGGCAGTATTATAGTAGTTATATTCTTGTACATAGGAGGCAGTATTATAGTAGTTATATTCTTGTACATAGGAGCAGTATTATAGTAGTTATATTCCTGTACATAGGAGCAGTATTATAGTAGTTATATTCTTGTACATAGGAGCAGTATTATAGTAGTTATATTCTTGTACATAGGAGCAGTATTATAGTAGTTATATTCCTGTACATAGGAGGCAGTATTATAGTAGTTATATTCTTGTACATAGGAGGCAGTATTATAGTAGTTATATTCCTGTACATAAGAGGCAGTATTATAGTAGTTATATTCTTGTACATAGGAGCAGTATTTCAGCAGTTATATTCCTGTACATAGGAGCAGTATTATAGCAGTTATATTCCTGTACATAGGAGGCAGTATTATAGTAGTTATATTCCTGTACATAGGAGGCAGTATTATAGCAGTTATATTCTTGTACATAGGAGCAGTATTATAGCAGTTATATTCTTGTACATAGGAGGCAGTATTATAGTAGTTATATTCTTGTACATAGGAGCAGTATTATAGTAGTTATATTCTTGTACATAGGAGCAGTATTATAGTAGTTATATTCCTGTACATAGGAGCAGTATTATAGTAGTAATATTCTTGTACATAGGAGGCAGTATTATAGTAGTTATATTCCTGTACATAGGAGCAGTATTATAGTAGTTATATTCTTGTACATAGGAGCAGTATTATAGCAGTTATATTCCTGTACATAGGAGGCAGTATTATAGTAGTTATATTCCTGTACATAGGAGGCAGTATTATAGCAGTTATATTCTTGTACATAGGAGCAGTATTATAGCAGTTATATTCTTGTACATAGGAGGCAGTATTATAGTAGTTATATTCTTGTACATAGGAGCAGTATTATAGTAGTTATATTCTTGTACATAGGAGCAGTATTATAGTAGTTATATTCCTGTACATAGGAGCAGTATTATAGTAGTAATATTCTTGTACATAGGAGGCAGTATTATAGTAGTTATATTCCTGTACATAGGAGCAGTATTATAGTAGTCATATTCCTGTACATAGGAGCAGTATTATAGTAGTTATATTCTTGTACATAGGAGCAGTATTATAGTAGTCATATTCCTGTACATAGGAGCAGTATTATAGTAGTCATATTCCTGTACATAAGAGCAGTATTATAGTAGTCATATTCTTGTACATAGGGGGCAGTATTATAGTAGTTATATTCTTGTACATAGGAGCAGTATTATAGTAGTCATATTCCTGTACATAGGAGCAGTATTATAGTAGCATTATCACATTATCAGGCAACGTTTCCATTATTATTCCATAGTATTAGAACCCGTGTGGTATGTTGGGGATATTCTAGTCTCATTATTCTTTCTTAGGTTGTGCAAAGTCTTGGACGGTTCAATAAACTGTAATCACATCAGGATCTAGGACTGAGACAACAGTGCTGACATTTACATGTTACCTAACTGCTGATATATTGTAACCAAACCAGTATCCCGGATAAAAGAACCTGTTTTGTTTGTAACCTTTGCAGGTATAATACCATCCGTTGTGGGCAGGGCTTCTCCTTACATCTTTATTTCTGAGCTCTCAAACAGAGGTGAGGATTTCACAACTATCGCGTGGAGGAGATCAATCCTTTCCAAAAAGTGAAGTCTTAGCACTGAGCGAATAAGGAGACATTTATTAACCTGAGCAGTCACAGACCTCAGGGCTTTATACTGACATAATAGCCAAATATAGGATGATTAAACAGAGGAAAACTCAACATATATAGGAAAAGGATATGCCCAGATTATACCAGCTGTACATATATATTATATACAGGAGATGCCCAGATTATACCAGCTGTACATATATATTATATACAGGAGATGCCCAGATTATACCAGCTGTACATATATATTATATACAGGAGATGCCCAGGTTTTACCAGCTGTACATATATAGTTATATACAGGAGATGCCCAGGTTATACCAGCTGTACATATATAATTATATACAGGAGATGCCAAGGTTATACCAGCTGTACATATATAATTATATACAGGAGATGCCCAGGTTATACCAGCTGTACATATGTATTTATATACAGGAGATGCCCAGGTTATACCAGCTGTACATATATAATTATATACAGGAGATGCCCAGGTTATACCAGCTGTACATATGTATTTATATACAGGAGATGCCCAGGTTATACCAGCTGTACATATATAATTATATACAGGAGATGCCCAGGTTATACCAACTGTACATATATATTATATACAGGAGATGCCCAGGTTATACCAGCTGTACATATATAATTATATACAGGAGATGCCCAGGTTATACCAGCTGTACATATATAATTATATACAGGAGATACCCAGGTTATACCAGCTGTACATATATATTATATACAGGAGATGCACAGATTATACCAGCTGTACATATATATTATATACAGGAGATGCCCAGGTTTTACCAGCTGTACATATATAGTTATATACAAGAGATGCCCAGGTTATACCAGCTGTACAGATATAATTATATACAGGAGATGCCCAGGTTATACCAGCTGTACATATATAATTATATGCAGGAGATGCCCAGGTTATACCAGCTGTACATATATAATTATATACAGGAGATGCCCAGGTTATACCAGCTGTACATATATAATTATATACAGGAGATGCCCAGGTTATACCAGCTGTACATATATATTATATACAGGAGAGGCCCAGGTTATACCAGCTGTACATATATATTATATACAAGAGATGCCCAGGTTATACCAGCTGTACAGATATAATTATATACAGGAGATGCCCAGGTTATACCAGCTGTACATATATAATTATATACAGGAGATGCCCAGGTTATACCAGCTGTACATATATAATTATATACAGGAGATGCCCAGGTTATACCAACTGTACATATATATTATATACAGGAGATGCCCAGGTTATACCAGCTGTACATATATAATTATATACAGGAGATGCCCAGGTTATACCAGCTGTACATATATAATTATATACAGGAGATGCCCAGGTTATACCAGCTGTACTTATATAATTATATACAGGAGATGCCCAGGTTATACCAACTGTACATATATATTATATACAGGAGATGCCCAGGTTATACCAGCTGTACATATATAATTATATACAGGAGATGCCCAGGTTATACCAGCTGTACTTATATAATTATATACAGGAGATGCCCAGGTTATACCAACTGTACATATATATTATATACAGGAGATGCCCAGGTTATACCAGCTGTACATATATAATTATATACAGGAGATGCCCAGGTTATACCAGCTGTACATATATAATTATATACAGGAGATGCCCAGGTTATACCAACTGTACATATATATTATATACAGGAGATGCCCAGGTTATACCAGCTGTACATATATAATTATATACAGGAGATGCCCAGGTTATACCAGCTGTACATATATAATTATATACAGGAGATGCTCAGGTTATACCAGCTGTACATATATAGGTATATACAGGAGATGCCCAGGTTATACCAGCTGTACATATATATTATATACAGGAGA